>NC_092768.1:78377095-78554595 GCF_047496795.1 Chiloscyllium punctatum
AGTCCATTTGGTGTTACAAGTCAGAAATTTATTTGACTGTCTCTGACAAAGGTACCTGCCAGAAACTACTCATCAAGTCAAACTTTGTTGTGTAACTGACTTGTCCAACTTTCTCGATACAGTATTCCAATGTCAGTATTGGATATAAGTCTGATTTTGTAACAGTGTTGATCTTCTAATAATCCAACCAAATTCATTGAGTCCCATCCGGTTTGGGAATGAAGATAATCGGCGAGCTCCACTCGCTCTGGCTTGGTTCGATGATGACCTAATTGAGCATAGCCTCCACCTTTTTCTGGACCTCTGTACTTTGAGAGGATTAAGCCGATAGAGGTGTTGATTTATCGGAATAGTATTCTTTACATCTACTTCAGGTACAATGGCATTAGTTCTCCCCGTATAATTCTTACATATGCCCTCATATTGCTATAACAAAAGTTTCAACTGCGTTCTATACTCGTGAGGCAGATTGTTTATGAACCTATCCCACTGCTCAAGGACTTCTACGTTTTTAACATATTTTGAGGCACATCAAAATCCACACCATTTGGAATTGATTCCTCACTCTGTTCCTTCAGCACCTGTTCCTTCAATTCTTTCCCTCCTGTACTTTTCCGGAGGACACACTAATTTATAAGCCACATGAAGGGGTTTCTGAATGTGGGAATTGGTGACAGAGGTCCTAGTTTCATTACTGCCTGTGGCCTACCTGCTATTTGGCATGCATAAAACGTATGCCAGAAGTTAACCATATCTTTGTGCATTCCAGGACAGTAAAAATGTTTTTGTCCCTTAACCTGAGTCTTTTGTACCCCTTGGTGACCTCCCATAAGTAGTTCACGTGCTACCCGTAACACTTCCTGTGTTCTATGCTACCAGCAACACAACCTGGTGCACTTCAGCACACTACCGCTCTGCACTAACGTGCTGTAGTCTCCATTTCCGTCCTTGGATTCTATATTTCTGATAATAATTCTCAGGAATAACTCTGCCTCACTTTCAGAGTACGCATCCACATATATATCTTTTACCATCTTGCCTGTCTGTTGCAAATCCCTTCGCCTTTCAGGACTAAACACCTTTGTCTGACCCTCTCTTTGTTCATGTTTTCCCTGCACCATTACGTCAAACAGGATGTCAGCTAACAGAACCTTAACTCCTTCATCGTTGTCTTTAGTTTGTGCTTCCTGCTGTTACTTATGATAGTGGGATCTGGTTACTGTACAGTCTGGGAAAAAAACAGTATATTTCTGTTTTAACTCCTCAGTGTCTTAGTCTTCTTGGGCTTCTCCACAACAAGGGGTATCGCTCCCAACTTGGACCCTGCTAAATCATCCTCGAGAACAAACCGGATTCCTGGAACTCACACTCTGTCAGTCACTCCCACGGTTCCTTCCCCAGACTTGAGAAGGCACTCCAACCTCATCTTATTGTGAGAAAAGCTTAATTTCTGTTCATATATCCCACAAATTATAACACTCTCGGGTAACAGATCAGAAATACTGCAAATTAGCTCATCTCTTACTATGAGAAACTGGTTTGATCCTGTATCTCTCATAATTATGACTTATTCTTATTCTCCCCCTGTTGTTTCTGAGTAAATATTACTCATAGATGCAAATTCCTTATAGAGATCAGGTACTAACTCCATAGCCAGCCTCTGCCGATGCTGTGCAGTTTCCTGCAGCTCTTCAGTTCTTGTTGGGGGTTTCCTTTAAGACTTTCAGTAATGTCACTGTCTTACCTTCTTTTACCACATCTTTTCCCACAGTCCCTATCTTAACGATCAGTGCTGTGACCAGACATATCCCTTCTTATAGCAGTGAAAACATCTTTTCCCAATGCCCTTTTGAAACCACTGGCACTGTAGCTTTCTGTGCCCCCACTCTATTAAGTGAAAGCAACTGAGGCCTCTTTGGCTTCTTCTTTAACCTGTGGTAAACTCTTATTCTTTACTGTTTCTTTTACAGTGTAGCATCTCCACATCTCCCAAATGCGATCCTTCACAGGACGAAATTCTGGTTGGAAGCTTGTCTTATGCAGCAACATGTATTCATCTGCTAATTCTACTACCCTTCTCAATTTCTGAACTTTCTGTTCCTCCACGTGAATTCTTATCGTCTCTAGAAGTCAATTTATCAATTCGTTCAGCAAAATAATCTCACTTAGAGCCTCATAGGTCATATCTACTTTTAAAGCAAGCATCCATCGATCAAAATGCCTATGTTTAACTACTTCAAACTCAACATAAGTCTGACCTGATTAATTCTTTATGTTTTTGTATTGCTGTCTATATGATTCTGGTACCAATTCGTGAACACTTAAAAGAGCTTGTTTGATGTCTTGAGAATCTCGTGACCCTCATCTGACAGCGGAGAAAATACGCCACTCACCCTGCCTACCACTTTAGTCCGAACTAGCATTACCCTAAATCCTTGGACCACTCCAAATGCCGAGCCAATTTTTCAAATGAGATAAAGAAGGCATAAAAATCTTTCTCATTAAAATGATGCAGAGTATTGACATAGTTGCTACTTTGTCCCCACCCCCCTCTAGCTTATCTCTCCACGCTTCAGGCTCACTGCCTTTATTCCTGATGAAGGGCTTTTGCCCGAAACGTCAATTTCGAAGCTACTTGGATGCTGCCTGAACTGCTGTGCTCTTCCAGCACCACTAATCCAGAATATAGTTGCATATAACACTATCGTCTCTTTTAATCGCCATCTTTTTAATGTGTCTTTGCTGATTAAATCACAACTTCTCAAGTTCAAATTCTCGTTCTTTTTGGTCAGCTAAGAACCTTCTTCTCTTTTTCTCTCTCTCTGTTCTGTCTTGCTTTCTGTTTCTTCTCTCTCTCTCTTTATCTCCCTTTGTTTATCTTTAAACTGCATTTTCCTCAATTGTAATTTATGTTTTTTGTCACTCTACAGCACTTGTAAGTGTTTCTAACACACCTTAGTATGTGAGAAATTCCCGGACAATTTCAGCTTTACTTTTGTCCTTGATTAAATCCAAATCTAACTTCTTTCCAATTCTAAAAGTTTGGCCTTTATCTTTCCTTCTTAGATTTCGTGGCAAATTTGAGAATCATCATCAAACCCCTCTTAACTGTTTAACAGCCATTTTTCTCACTTTTAATTTAAACAAACACAAGTCATCGGAATTAAACAAGTTGTCTCACTGACATTTTACTTAAAGATCTCAGACACGAACGTGCAAATGTTTAAATCTACTTTGTTTTCTTTTCATCCCTCAAATCTATATAAATTTTCTCAAACCTCAGACTGGATCTGTCTAAACCTGTTCATATCGTGGACGAAAGCCCCCAAGCTGTTACGACACAGGGTTAACCCCTCTCCTAATTTAAACCAGCCACAGAGAAAAAGTTCATGCCATAATCCGTTAAATTTCGAGATGCAAAGACCCATTTACAGAGGTCACAATTTAAAGTAAAATTAACAATTTTGCTATTTAAGTACAACAGAGAATAATAAAACAAACAATTATTTAGAACTCCCTTCGGTTACACGTATCTTTTACCTCCCACTCTACAATACTGGTCCGATAAAACAAAAAAAAAGCTTTACAAAAAATTATCATGTTTCAAAACCAGTGCACTTTGTCGATTCTTCTTTGTAGACTTTCCTCTGTAGGGTTTTCTCTCGATTGGCTTCGATGTTCTGCTGAGCAAAACTCTTACAGACAGGTACCTTTCAGAAAGTCCTGCAGCTCGCAGTCTATCTTTCTGGATGCCCTTAGCAGTTCTCCTCCCAAAATGTTCAAAATGTCCAGTTTTACACCTCTAAACATCGGACCATTTCATTGATTTTGATGTCATCAAGTATTTCAAACTCAATTTGATTTCAGTTTGTTGGGGCAAATTTTAAACTGGCCGAATTTGAATTGGTTTTTGTTTCGTGCCAACTCAGCTATTGATTGCACAGTCAAATGTTGCATTTACCTTCTTTCAGAACACTTTGTGCCAGCTTCCAGTCTCTCTTAAATGTAACATATATCTCTACACCTTCATAACAATAACTTTTATCTGCCCTGCATAGCTTTCCATAAATTTGATCAACTTAGTAAGTTCACACATTCGTCTTTTCTGTTCCAAAATGACCCATTTTCTCTCTTCCTTCCTTTACCAAAATCCTGCTTTCCAGTTATCATTCCAATTACTTACAATGTTACTAGTATTCTTCGACAAATAATTATATTGTGTGGATGTGTGTGTGTATGTACGTGTGTGTGTATGTGTGTGTGCTTGCATGTGTGTCTATGTGTGTATGCATGTGTGTGTGTGTGTGTATATATGTGTGCATGTGTGTGTTTTGTGAATAATTCTCTGTAATTGGACTGACATGAAAGAATGAGATGTTATCACATTCCCATATGAAAGAGTAAATGTACAACGTTTCCAAGCTTTCTGATATCAAAAAAGATGTAAGAACCTCCTTTATTCATGATTGAAAAAGTGAACAAATGGTGTTCACAGACCGAACAGCAGTAATGAAATTAACCTTTATTGGGATCATTAAACGACCAAATATTTAGTTTTCGCGTGAGAGTTTAAATTCAGCTTTTCTTTTTCAATTGTGTGATGCATACCTTTTTATCAAAATGCAATCAACATCGGTGACAAAACCAGAGGTTTCTGGAAATGCTCAGTAGTTCTTTCAGTATCTCTTGTGAGAAAGCTGATTCAACATAACGTAGAGAATGGGTCTGGGCTGTGTTGCCAATAGTGTTCAGCGATGTGCCACTTAGGTGCAATAGTCAGGGGTAAATGTCGAGTAACAGAGTAGGGGAATGGGTCAGAATGGGTTACTCTTCAAAGTGTCAGCGTGGACGTGCTGTTTGAAATGGCCTGTTTCTCCACCGTAGGCATTCTATGATTCTATGATTTCTTTATAAAAAGGCAGGTCGGTGCCAGGATCAAGAATGTCTCCGAGCATGCTCAGGGCGTATTTAAATGAGAGGGTAAACAGCCAGAGGTCGTGGTTCACGTTGACACAAATGACATCGGTAAGAAGAGTGAAAGGTTGAAAGGCCCTGCTAAGAAAGTTCAGGGAGTTAGGAGTGAATTTAAAAGGAGGATCTCCAGGGTTGTAATCTTGGGATTACTCCCCGGGCGTCTAGAAGTGAGTCAAGGAAGAGGAAGATAGTCGAGTTGAACATGTGGCCAAGAGCTAGTTTGGAAGGAGGGTTTCTGATTTTTGGATGATTGCGATCATGTCCAGGGTAGGTGAGAACTGGACAAAAAGGAAAGTGCGCACTTTAACCGGAGGGGCCCCAAAATCCTGGAAGGGAGGTGCGATCACGTAGATTTAAGCTAATGATGCAGGAGGATGGGAACCAAAGCAGCAGGTCAGAAACTGAGCAGAAAGTAAAGGTTTGTCAAATAAACTTGAGAGCCATTTTAAGGACCATGCTGAGGGAACTAATCACAACAATTTTAAAAATGTGAGTTGCAGGTTGGAGTAAGGCTCACTATTATCAGGGATCAATAAATAAAGATGGAGAGACTGTGCACACAAGTATTAAAAGAGAAAGATAAATCGATAGAACTTATTTTAACACGTTTTCTAACTAAATATGTGTAGTATTTGGAATAAAATGAATGAGCTGATAGCGCAAACAGTTATACATAAGTACGGCATGGTGGACATGACTGAAATGTGGTTACATGAAGGTCCGGACTGGGGTGTTAAATGTCCAGGCTACTCAGTATTCAGATAAGAAGGAACAGCAATTGGAGTGCCTGTATTCGTTCAGGATTATGTCAAGGCTGTATTAAGAAATGATATTAGAACGTGGGACAAATCTGATGAATCAGTCTAGTTTGAAATAAATCACATTGAATGAAATATATTGGTAGGAGCATTTCCAGCCCACAAACTACCCCCACCCCACCCCGACAAATTACATTCAATGTAGGGAATAGCATGAACCAGGAAATAACGATGGCTTGAGACAAGAGCACAAGAGTGATTATGGGAATAAGAGCATGCAAATTGACTGGATTAATCAATTTGGCAACGGTAGCCTCAAAGAACGATTCGTCGAATATATGATGGATTATTTCTTTGATTAACATGTAATGGAACCAACCAGAGAACTGGCTTTGGTATTACATAATGAGGAAGGAGTGATAAATCATATTGTAGTTCAGAATCATCTTAGAAAGAGTGACCACAACATGTTTGAGTTTCATATTCAGACTGTAACAGCGAAGACAGAATCACATAGGAGAGATTTAGTGTTGGACAATGATAATTTTACTGGCCTGAGAAAGGGCTTGGCCTGAATGGACATGTCAAAAAGATTAAAGTACAAGACATTTGAAGAACAGTGGCAACTACTTAGGGAGATAGTCAAAACCCCTCAAAGTGTAATCCTGAGTGGAAGAGGAATTGTAAAAAGATGAAAAGTAATCTATGTCTTAACAAGGAAGTCAACAATAACATGAAGGTTCTTGTCTGGTGGTAGTATCGCTGACTGCTAATCTAGGTAATGTTCTGGGGACATGGCTTCAAATACCACTACGGCAGATGGTGGAATTTAAATCCAATATGAACCTGGAATTAAGAGTATATTGATGATAATGAATCCATTGCTCATTGGTGGAAACACAAATATGTTTCATTCATGTTCTTTATGTCCAGAAAACGCCATCCTTTACCTGGTCTGAGCGACATGTGACTTCAAACCCATACAAATCTGGTTGACGCTTAACTGCCCTCTGGGCAATTCGGGACAGACAATGAGTGCTGTCTAACCAGCAACACGCTCATCCTTTAACGAATTAAAGAAAAACACTTTAATTGTAAGCGAACGGCTATTAAAAACATCATCAAAATGGCTATGAAGGAAAATGAGAAGTAAACATAAGGAATGATAAAGAACACTTCTCAGAATAGTCAAAAAGCTTAAAAATGCTGAAATCAAATTTTGTCTTTGTGAGGATGAAAATGGCGAGGTAATAATGGGAAACTCAGAAATGGCAGCGGCAAAACCAACACTTCCTGTTTTCACAGTGCAAGATAATTTCTTCCCAAAATTTAAACAACTGCAAAGGATCATGATGGAAGTACGATGATGAGGAAGAAGATGTTAAATACATTGATGGCATTATAGACAGGTCAGATTCTCAGCCTGCAATATATCATATTAAAGGATGTAACAACAGTGATAGTGGATGTGTTAGTAAGGATATTCAAAAAATCCTTGAATTCTGGAACGGTACCGATCTATTGGAAAATTAATAATCTAGTACTCGTTCCCAAAACAGGAGATAGGCAAAAGTTCACAAACTGTAGACCAGTGAGTTGAACCTCTGTAGTGGGGAAGTTTCTTCAGTCAACTGTAAAGTATGAAATAACTGAACACTTGGAAAAACAAAGATCAATTCACCAGTTTCAGCACAGTTTCATGATGGGCAGGTTGTGCTTGACAAACCTGCTGGAGTTCTTTGAGAATGTAACCAGCAAGGTGGATAATGGGGATGCAGCAACTGCTGTGCATCTGAACTTCAGAAGGCATTTGACAAGGTGCTGCATAAAGGACTGACCTAGGCAGTTAGAACCGAGGGGTTAAGGGTAGAGTATTGAATTGGATAGAGGATTGACTGACTAACAGAAAGCAGAGCATCGGGATAAATGGTCTTTGCCTGGCGAACTGAAACTAGTGAGGTGCTGCAGGGTTCAGCTCTCAGACCTCAATTGTTTAGAATCTGCCCAAATGACCTGGAAGGAGGGACAGAGTGTAGCAACTAAATTCACAGATGGTATTAAACTAGGTGGTAAAACAGGCTGTAATGAGGAGCTAAAGAGTTTACAGATGAATAATGGTAGGGTTAGAAAATGGGGCGAATTGCTATATCTGGCAGATGGTGTTAAATGTGGTTAACTGCACCGTTGAATTTCCTACTGCCAGTCATAATTTCTATTTTCTTGTGTTGCACCACCTACAGTTCTTTGGATTTTATTCACCGTTGGTGGCTGGGGTCACAGGAGTCGAGAGGTTTGGTTGTGGGAGATGCAGGTTGCTCTATGTGTCAGGAACAAGACATTAATGTGGAGAAAAGACCACAGTCAGGCCTTGTTGATTCCCACAGCAGGCCTGGCAACCAGATGGCCTATCCCTGTTCTTACTCCCTGATGTTTAATTGCCTGGAGTAATTCACATCAAAATGTTGCAGTCAGATAGACAGTCCGTAATTAATATGCCCATTTCGTAATAAAGAGACAATTGACCACTTAGATCAGAATTAAAGACTTGGCAATTCTTTTGAGATTTAATGACTATTTGCTGCGACTGCAGGCTGGAACTGGGTGATGGGACAACAAAACAGTTCAGCATTGTTGCAAATTTATAGGTTAGATATTAAGTAAAACTATTCTGTTCGAAAGGGTCCATACTCTATATCTTATGAAAAATGTGTTGAAGGTATTGTGGGAAAATGCAACATTGAATTGATTAGAACAGGAAGATGTGAAGTGAATATAATTCATAGAATATAGAACATAGAACATTACAGCGCAGTACAGGCCCTTCAGCCCTCGATGTTGCACCGACCAGTCATACCAATCTGAAGCCCATCCCACCGACACTATTCCATGTACTTCCATATGCTTGTCTAATTACGACTTAAATGTACTTAAAGTTGGTGAATCAACTACCGTTGGAGGCAAAGCATTATATAACGTTACTACTCTCTGAGTAAAGAAACTACCTCTGGCATCTGCCCTATATCTATCACCCGTAATTTAAAGCTATGCCCCCCCCCCCCCCCACCCCCGTAATCGCCATCATCATACTTGGAAAAAGGCTCTCCCTGTCCACCCTATCTAAACCTCTGATCATTTTATATGTCTCTATCACGTCACCCCTGAACCTTCTTCTCTCCAACGAGAACAGCATCGAGTCCCTCAGCCTTTCCTGATAAGACATCTCCTCCATACCAGGCAACATCCTGGTATCTCCTCTGCAACCTTTCCAAAGCTTCCACATCCTCCTCATAATGTGGTGTCCAGAACTGAACACTATACTCCAAGTTTGGCCGTACCAGAGTTCTGTACAGCTGTAGCATAACCTCATGGTTCTGGAATTCGATCACTCTATTAATAAAAAGCGAAACCATTTATGCCTTCTTAAGAACCCTGTCAACCTGGGTGGCAACTTTCAAGGATCTGTGTACCTGGACATGAAATCTCTCTACTGAACTACACAACCAAGAATCTTACCATTAGTCCATTACTTTGCATTCCGTTTACTCAAACCAAGGTGAATCACCTTTGTCCACACTAAACTCCATTAGCCACCTCTCAGCCCAGCTCTGCAGCTTATCTATGTCTCTCTGTAACCTACAATATCCTTCGTCACTACCCACAACTCCAGCGACCTTTGTGTCATCTGCAAATTGACTAACTCACCCTTCTATGCCCTCATCCAGGTCGTTTATAAAAATGACAAACAACAGTGGACCCAACACCGGTGCTTGTGGTACACCACTAGTAACTGGACTCCAGGATGAACATTTCCCATCAACCACCACCCTCTGTCTTCTTTCAGCAAGCTAATTACTGATCCAAACTGCTATATCTCTCACAATCCCATTACTCCGCATTTTGTACAATAGCCTACTGTGGGGAACCTTGCCTCGCTGAAATCCATACACACCACATTAACCGGTTTGCTTTCATTTCTCCTTTCTGGTCACCTTCTCAAAGAACTCAATAAGGTTTGTGAGGCACGATACCCTTCACAAAAGCGTGCTGACTATCCCTAATCAAATTATTCCTTTCTGGATGATTATAACTAAAAGCTCTTATAACCTTTTCCAACACTTTACCAACAACTGAAGTAAGGCTCACTGGTCTATAATTACCAGGGTTATCTCGACTCCCCTTCTTGAACAGGGGAACCACTTTGCCTTCCTCGAGTCTTCTGGCATTATTCCTGTAGACAATGATGATTTAAAGATCAATGCCAAAGGTTCAGAATCTTCTCATTGGCTTCCCAGAGGACCCTAGGATAAATCCCATCCAGTCCAGGCAACTTATCTATTTTCACATTCTGCAGGATTTCTAATACCTCTTCCTTGTGAACCTCAACCACACCTTGTCTAGTAGCCTGTACCTCTGTATTTTCCCCGACAACATTGTCATTTTCTCGACTGAATACTGTCGAAAAATATTCATTTAATGCTTCCCCTATCTCCTCTGACTCCACACACAACTTCCCACTACTATCCTTGATTGGCCCCAATCTTACTCTCGTTATTCTTTTATTCCTTAAATACCGATAGAAAGCCTTAGGGTTTACCCTGATCCTATCTGCCAACAACTTCTCATATCTCCTCCTGGCTCTTCTGAGCTCTCTCTTTAGGTCTTCCCGGACTACCTTGTAACCCTCAAACGCCCTAACTGGCCCTTCACATCTCATCCTAACATAAGCCTTCTTCTTCCTCTTGACCAGAGATTTCACTCCCTTCGTAAACCATGGCTCCCGCACTCTACATCTTCCTCCCTGCCTGACAGGTACATACTTATTTCGGACACTCAGGAGCTTTTCCTTGAATAATCTCCACATTTCTAATGTGTCCATCCCCGGCAGTTTCTTTCCCCATCCTATGCTTCCTAAATCTTGCCCAATCGCATCATAATTGCCTTTCTCCCAGCTGTAAATCGTGCCCAGTGGTATACACCTATCCCTTTCTATCACTAAAGTAAACATAACAGAATTGTGATCGCTATCACCAAAGTGCTCACCTACTTCCAAGTCTAACACCTGGCCGGGCTCATTACCCCGTACCAAATCTAACGTGGCGTCGCCCCTTGTTGGCCTGTCTACATACAGTGGCAAGAAGCCCTGCTGCACACAGTGGACAAAAACTGACCCATCTATATTTCTCATACCATAGCATTAGCAGTCAATATTTGGAAAGTTGAAGTCCCCCATGACAACTACCCTGTCTCTCTCACTCCTATCAAGAATCATCTTTACGACCCTGTTCTCTACATCTCTGGAACTATTCGGAGTCCTATAGAAAACTCCCAACAGGATGACATCTCCTTTCTTGTTTCTAACCTCAGCCCATTCTACCTCAGTTGACGATTCCCCAAACATTCTTTCTGCAATTGTAATACTGTCCTTGACGAACAATGCCACACATCCCCTCTTTTAACATCTTCTCTGTTCTTACTGAAACATCTAAATCCTGGAACCTGCAATAGCCATTCCTGTCCCTGCTCTAACCATGTGTCCGAAATGCCCACAACATTGAAGTCCCAGGTACTAGCCCATGCTTCAAGTTCACCTACCTTATTCCGGATTCTCCTGGCGTTGAAGTAGACACACTTCAAACCAACTTCTTGCTTGCTGGTTCCATCTTGCATCCCTGAAACTTGATTTCGAACCTCCATGCTCTCAATATTTTCTAAACTCGAACTACAATTTTGATTCCCATCCGCTTGCTGGATTAGTTTAAAACCACCCAAACAGCCTTAGCGAATTTCTCCCCCATGATATTGGTACCCCTCTGGTTTAAATGAAGACCATCCTGTTTGGAGAGGTCCCATCTAGCCTAGAAAGAGCCCCAATTATCCAAGAATCCAAAACCCTCATTCCCGCATTTCCCTGTAGCCACGTGTTCAATTCCTCTCTCTCCCTGTTCCCCGCCTTACTAGCACATGGCACGGGCAACAAACCAGAGACAACAACTCTGTTCGTCCTAGTTCTAAGATTCCATCCTAGCTCCCTGAATTTCTGCCTGAAATCCCCGTCTCGCTTCCTACCTATGTCATTGGTGCCTATGTGGAACACGACACGGGGCTGCTCCGCCTCCCCTTTAAGGATCCCAAAAACATGATCAGAGACATCACGAACCCTGGTACCTGGGAGGCAACACACCAACCGTGAGTCTCTCTCGTTCCCACAGAACCTCCTATCTGTCCTCCTAACTATGTAGTCCCCAATGACTACTGCTCTGCTCGTCTTCTCCCTTCCCTTCTGAGCAGCAGGGACAGACTCTGTGCCAGAGCCCTGTGTCACACTGCTGTCCCCTGGTAAGTCCTCTCCCCAACAGTATCGGAAACGGTATACTTATTGTTGAGGTGAATGGCCACAGGGGATCCCTGCACTGCCTGCTGATTCCCTTTCCATCTCCTGACTGTAACCCATTTGCCTTTTTCTTGGACCTGAGGAGTGACTACCTCCCTGTAACCCCTCTCAATAACTCCATCTGCCTCCCGAATGATCCGAAGTTCATCCAGCTCCAGCTCCAGTTCCCTAACGCGGTTTTCAAGGAGCTGGAGTTGTGTGCACTTCCCGCAGATGTAGTCAGCAGGGACACTAGTGGTGACCCTTACCTCGCACATTCTGCAGGAGGAACATTCAACTGCCCTCATCTCCATCCATTTTTGTAAATTCCCAAAGAGACTGTTGAAAAATAAGGAATAAAAAATATACTCGCTACATTACCAATCTGGCGCACAGAAGTTTGTTTTTGGTCAGATGAGGAGATGGGTGGGAGACACTACCCGTGTAGTGTTTTGAGTAACGCAACCACACAAATATATGACTTCCCAGAAGTCGTTCGCTCCTCCCTCACACCTCTCAGCAAATGGTGGCCCGATTCCTAAGGTAAGTCCCTTTTAATTCTTTATATAGGTCTCGGCATGTCAAGGAACAGGCAAATATTGGTCTTTGGATCATATTAGGAAAATGTGCCTGTATTAGAGCACAATGACGAGTGGAATGGAAAAAACAGTGTATTATTTCAATGAATTTCGTTCAATGAATTATTTCCTTATTATTGAGTCTTTGAGTAAGGGGAAGAGCTACTCTTTGTTTTCCTTGTCTAGACCCCTCATGTTGTTAAACACTTCCATCAGGAGCACCTCTCAGCCTTCTTTGCTGAAAAGTAAAATCAAGTAGACCCAGCCTCTCTTCAGTTTGAGTACAGTCTTGTCATGTAAGTTCTGAAAGGTATCAGTGTTAAATTTCATTAGCGATTGATCTGTCTACCTGAACAACAGGTTTATACCATCCTGTGCCCTCACACGGTCCTCCTCACTGTGAACCCCCAGCTCATCTTGGTGTCATCCACAACATTATTTATCATTCCCTCCAAACTCCATCCCTCACATTCTCATCATCATCGTTTATGAAGTTCACAACTAAGCTCTGAATTTCTCCTGTTCTTCAGATGTTGTTCAAGGGAAGGCATTGAGAATTCCATTCTCTTGTTTTTTCCTATTTTGGTGAATTTACAGCGTGATGCAGTTGAGTTCTTTTTCACGAGGGAGCCACCAACTTTATTTTGGACATGGAGCTGAATTCTACTTTTATACTGTGTTCCTCTGTATGTTTTATTGATTAGCTTGTACGTAATTAGTATTGGATTAGGTTTAGATGGCTTTCACTGCAACATTTGTGTCCCACGTGGATCTGGAAAATGTTCTTTATATCGTTCCCTGCAACAGCCAGAGCTGAAGCAAGTTTCCGTGTCTACGATAGTGACAGATTCACAATTTTGTTTGAAATAGTTGGAGTGATAAGGATAAAGATTCAGCTAATTTCTGTATATAGACGTACAGAAGGAGATCAAATCATATCGTATAGTCCACCTTGAACTGGAAACAAATTAATAAATTATATGCCCACTTTTCTTCTTATTATAAAAACATTTTCAAAAAACATGTTCTTAGAGCAGCGTGGATCTTCTAGCTGCTCCTGGGAATGCAGGCAGTTAAATATTTAATATAGTCTTTTTGCAGTTGATGTTATAGTTTATTAATTTAATATAATTATTTCCATTTTGCTTTATTAACATTCAAAAACAAACAAAACAGCAAAAAAAACCTCATGATTTTCTTTCAAACGAACTTTTTTAAAAAAAGAGTTGTTTAAGGGTGGTTTACAAAGAAAACGAAAAGTCTATTTTTATTTTAAAATGTTTCTTTTATTATACTGCAGAAGGTTTTTTGTTTTGTAAAATTAATTAATTAAAATAAGGAGGTGTACCTTCATTCCGGAGAATCGTACACATTTTCAGCTCTGGAGAAGACTATTTTCTTCTCGGACTTTATTGAAGAGGAATATTTTTATTAATTTCATTAGTTAAATGGTTTATTTTGTTTAATTTTTCTATGTTTGATACGTGTATGTATATATTTTTCAATTTTAACATTGTCTGTAGGTAATGAAAGGTAACAGATGGTGCCGTAAAAAGGTTCTGCTTTTAGGCATAATATTATTAAGGTCTCATAAGGCACAGAGAGGACGGCTGGAAGATTTGGAAAAAAAAAATACTATCTAGCATATCAGTCATATAGATGTGTGGCTCTCAGGAAAGATAAGAAAGTAGTTCAAAATTCTCCTATGACTATTCCTCTACCAAAATGCTTTTCAGCTTTTAGAGAAGCTGAAGGGGATTGTTTCTCTGAGGAAAATGGAAGAGTAATCAATTCTTGGACACTTGGAATGTTTCTTATGTTCAGCAGCTTTTGAGGAGATTTAGTAGAATTATTGCTTCAGTGAACTTTTCTGTCAGGGGCATTAACACAAGATTCTGTGGCATTGACCACTAATTCAGGATGCTTTGTTTATTTTCCAGTGCTAAGATTAAGAACGTCTCGAAACATTTCAAGCACGTTGTTCAAGATGACATTGAGAAGAGAAACATTACTGTAGATATTGGCAGTAATGATATGTTTTAGGGAAAGATTAAAGCAGTACAGAGTGAACTTAAGAGGTGAGGTAGAGTATTAATAAAAAAAACTTTAAAAGCAATACTTTCTGGTTTACTCCAATGCCAAACCCAACTGGGAAGGAACAAAAGGTTAACCGAGAAAAACAAACGGCTGTAGAGCTACTGTGTTATTGAGGGATTTCGATTTTTGGGAAATTAGAATCTATTTTAGAATAGAAATGACCTGTTCGGAAAGGATTGGTCTAATCTAAACTGGAAAGCAACCAATATCTTAGCAGGGAGATTTGCTCCTTCTATGTAGGGAGACTTTATGTTGATAGAGGTAACAAGGGAGATATTCCAAGTAGAATTACAAATGGTAGGATGGATGGAGAAGTTTATGAATGTGAGGAGTACACAGCGATTAGAAAAGAAAAACAAGAGAGTCAAAAGTATATAGTAATGCTGAAGCACGAAATTGCATTTATTTCAAGTGAGGGGTCTTACAGGGGAGGCTGATGAACTCGGGGCATGTTTAAGAACATGGGATCGGGACATCATATGTATTAAAGTAAATTGGTTGAGAGATGATCAACTCGGAAATGTAGTACTGGGAAAGCACAACAGGTCAGGCAGCATGTGGGAAGCAGGACAATCAACGTTTTGGGAAAAAGCCCTTGATCAGGAATGGGCTGATGAAGGGATTTTGCTTGAAGTGTCGATTTCCCTGCTCCTGGGATGCTGCCAGACCTGCTGTGCTTTTCCAGCACCACACTCTCGACTGTAACTTCTATCATCTGCAGTCCTCACTTTCGCCTGAGAGATGTTCAAGCTGAGAGATGGCAATTCAATCTTCCAGTTGTTAAGCGTCATAGAAAGGGTGGAAAATATATGCGGAGGGCAGGGAGGGGATGGACTGTATTTTTGATGAAGGAATAAATTGTTGCTGGAACAGGGAAAGACATTTCTGAAAGATTATCCAGTTAAAATATGCAGGTAGTATTAAAAATAAGAAAATAAAGTTAACTTTAAACAGATTGCACTAAATGCTCTTTTGTGAAAAATGGTCCAGTGAAAATATATTGGTCGAAATTAAAAAGAAGAAAGGAAAGTACACGTTGATTGTATTGTACCATATGCTCTGCAACAGTAAGAAAGAAATTGAGAAACAAACATGTAGGGAAATCTCGGATATATATATATAAGCTTAAAGTTGTGATAATGGGGGATTTTAATTTTCTTATAATTGATGGAGACTACCACAGCGTTAAACGGTTGGATAGTGAAGCATTTGTCAAATGTGTTCACAAAAATTTTCTTCATCAATATTTGGATGATTCTAACAGAGAAGGAGCAAAACTAGGCTTCTTTTGTGCAAAGGCAGGGCAAGTGACTGAAGTAAACGTGAGGGAATGTTTTGGGCATTGCAATAATAATTCTATTAATTTCATAATGGTTATGGAAAAGAAGAAGCCGTTCATTACTTTTTTTTATTTATAGTACCATAAATTTTAATGGCATGGGACAAGGACTTATCAAGTTTGATTGGAGTAGACTGTCAGCAGGTAAAACAATGTCTGAAAAGTGATAGCCATTCAACAGTGTGACGACGGGAGTTGAGGGAATTATGCTCCTGTTAAAGTGAAGGGAAGATTAAGGAACAGTGGACGACTACCGTTATTGAGCTTTTATGCAAGAATCAAAGAAAACCTTACACGAGATACAGACAACTTTATTCAATTTAATCTCTTAGACAATATAAAGAATGTGGGGCATTATTTCGAGAAAAATCAGGAAAGCAAAAAAGGCGATATGAGATAGAATGGGCAGATAAGGTTAAGGATAATCCAAAAATATTGTGCAACTACATTAACAGCAAGAGGGTAACCATAGAGAGGGTTAGGCCTCTCAAAGATTATGAAGGACATCGATGTTTTGAACTCAGGAAATGGGGAATAAAATCATCCCATTCCTGGTGCAACAGACAGCAACAAACACACACTATTGCCTGCACCTCACATTCATCCAACTTGAACTCTATCTGCTATCTGTCAGTCTATTGCCCCATTTCATCAAGATCCTTTTGTATTCTTAGAAATCATTCTTCACTGTCCAAGTTGCCACCAGTTTTGGTGGCATCTACAAACTTACAAACCATGCCTTCAATATTCTCACGCAAATCATTTACATACATGACAAACAAAGAAAACTCAGAACCCACCTCTGTGAAACACTGCTGGGCATAAGCCTTCAGTTCGAAAATCAACCGCCCACCATTACTCTGTTTCCTGCCATTGCACCAATTGAAAGTGCTGGAGAGAAACAGCACTGTTCAGGCAGTATCGGAGCAGAGAACAATGGAATTAACTTTTTTTTAATCCAACATAACTTGTTCAAGATAGGTTCATATAAGACTCGATATATTAACTCTGTTTCTCTGCCCAGATCCTGTGTTAGCTGTTGCATTTCTCCATCATTTTGCATTTGCATTTCAGATTTCCACTATTTCTAATATTTTGCTTTTTCTTGATTGGTCTGGATGTTGGTTATATTTGGACAATATGCTCCATTTTGTCCCTATCACTTGTGTCAGTGACACATGTATTACACTGGAGTCTGTTTCTTCTTTAAGTTCTGAAAATAAATGCGCGGATCACACCAATGTGATTTTGATTTAAAAGGCCTTTTAGAGACAGCTACGCTAGATGAAAAGTCGGAATAGTTTATTGATTATGATATTGACTGTGTGTTTTATGACTAGACTTGTCTCCCCAGTCTCTGAACATTTTCCATAAGACCATAAGACCATAAGACATAGGAGTGGAAGTAAGGCCATTCGGCCCATCGAGTCCACTCCACCATTCAATCATGGCTGATGCGCATTTCAGCTCCACTTACCAGCGTTCTCCCCGTAGCCCTTAATTCCTCGAGACAACAAGAATCTATCAATCTCGGCCTTGAAGACATTTAGCATTCCGGCACCCACTGCACTCCGTGGCAATGAATTCCACAGGCCCACCACTCTCTGGCTGAAGAAATGTCTCCGCATTTCTGTTCTGAAATGACCCCCTCTAATTCTAAGGCTGTGTCCACGGGTCCTAGTCTCCTCGTCTAACGGAAACAAATTCCTAGCATTCACCTTTTCCAAGCCATGTATTATTTTGTACGTCTCTATTAAGTCTCCCCTTAATCTTCTAAACTCCAACGAATACAATCCCAGGATCCTCAACCGTTCCTCATATGCTAGACCTGTCATTCCAGGGATCATCCGTGTGAATCTCCACTGGACACGTTCCAGTGCCAGTATGTCCTTCCTGAGGTGTGGGGACCAAAACTGGACACAGTACCCCAAATGGGGCCTAACCAGAGTTTTATAAAGTCTTAGTAGTACATCTCTGCTTTTATATTCCAACCCTATTGACATAAGAGACAACATTGCATTCGCTTTCTTAATCACAGACTCAACCTGCATGTTTACCTTTAGAGAATCCTCGACTAGCACTCCCAGGTCCCTTTGTTCTTTGGCTTTATTAATTTTCTCACCATTTAGAAAGTAGTCCATGCATTTATTCTTTTTGCCAAAGTGCAAGACCTCGCACTTGCTCACGTTAAATTCCATCAGCCATTTCCTAGAGCACTCTCCCAACCTGTCTATATCCTTCTGTAGCCTCCCCACTTCCTCGGTACTACCTGCCTGTCCACCTAACTTCGTATCATCGGCAAACTTCGCTAGAATGCCCCCGGTTCCCTCATCCAAATCAT
Source organism: Chiloscyllium punctatum (assembly GCF_047496795.1). NCBI lineage: Eukaryota > Metazoa > Chordata > Chondrichthyes > Orectolobiformes > Hemiscylliidae > Chiloscyllium > Chiloscyllium punctatum. Next base: position 78,395,553 of record NC_092768.1, read on the forward strand.
TAATATATAATGTGAACAGCTGTGGCCCCAGCACCGAACCCTGCGGTTCACCGCTCGTCACCGGCTGCCATCCTGAAAAAGAACCTTTTATCCCAACTCTCTGCCTTCTGTTAGACAGCCAATCCTCAGTCCATCCCAGCAGCTCACCTTGAACACCATGGGCCCTCACCTTGCTCAGCAGCCTCCCGTGTGGCACCTTAGCAATGGCCTTTTGAAAGTCTAGATAGACCACATCCACTGGGTTTCCCTGGTCTAACCTACTTGTTACCTCTTCAAAAAATTCCAACAGGTTTGTCAGGCATGACCTCCCTTTACTAAATCCATGTTGACTTGTTCTAATCAGACTCTGCTCTTCCAAGAATTTAGAAACCTCATCCTTAATGATAGATTCTCGAATTTTACCAACAACCGAGGTAAAGCTGATTGGCCTATAATTTTCCATCTTTTGCCTTGATCCTTTCTTGAACAAGAGGGTTACAACAGCCATCTTCCAATCATCCGGGTCCTTTCCTGACTCCAGTGACTCTTGAAAGATCTCAACCAATGCCTCTGTTATTTCCTCAGCCACCTCTCTCAGAACTCTAGGGTGTATCCCATCGGGGCCAGGAGATTTATCAATTTTAATACTTTTTAACTTTTCTAGCACTATCTCTTTCGTAATGGCAACCATACTCAACTCAGCCCCGTGACACCCTTTAATTTTTGGGATATTACTCATGTCTTCCACTGTGAAAACTGACGTAAAGTACTTGTTAAGTTCTCCTGCTATTTCCTTATCTCCCATCACGAGGCTTCCTGCATCTGTTTGAAGTGGCCCAATGTCTACTTTTGCCTGTCGTTTGTTTCTTATGTACTGAAAAAACTTTTACTATTATTTCTAATATTACTGGCTAGCCTACCTTCATATTTGATCCTCTCATTTCTTATTACACTCTTTGTTATCCTCTGTTTGCTTTTGTATCCTTCCCAATCTTCTGATTTCCCACTGTTCTTAGCCACTTTATAGGATCTCTCTTTTTCTTTAATACATTTCCTGACTTCCTTTGTCAGCCAAGGTTGTCTAATCCCTCCCCGGTTAATCTTTCTTTTCTTGGGAATGAACCTCTGTACAGTGTCCTCAATTATACCTACAAACTCCTGCCATTTTTGCTCTACTGTCTTCCCGGTTAGCCTCTGCTTCCAGTTTATTCTAGTCAGTTCCTCTCTCATGCCCTCATAATTACCTTTATTCAACTGTAACACCATTACATCCGATTTTGCCTTCTCCCTTTCAAACTCCAGACTGAACTCTACCATATTATGGTCGCTACTTCCTAAGGGTTCCCTTACTTTAAGATCTTTTATAGAGTCTGGTTCATTGCAAAGCACTAGGTCCAGAATAGCCTGCTCTCTTGTGGTCTCCATGACAAGCTGTTCCAAAAAGCCATCCTGTAAGCATTCCATGAATTCCCTTTCTTTAGATGCACTAGCAACATTATTTACCCAGTCCACCTGCATATTGAAGTTTCCCATGATCAATGTAACCTTGCCTTTCTGACATGCCTTCTCTATTTCCCGGTACATGTTGCGTCCCTGGTCCTGACCACTGTTAGGAGGTCTATACACAAATCCAATTATGTTTTTTTTTGCCTTTGTGGTTCCTCAATTCCACCCACATTTTCTAATCGTTTCTATGAATAATTACAACAAAGATGGTTGTCATGCAGCCCATCATCACTGTACCAGCTCAATATGAGCTGTCTTCCCTCTTACTCTGCTGGAACTCAAAGTAACCCAACACATTTTGTAATCTGTGTCTGTTTTTTTTGTTTCTGTATATCCCGTTCCGATATAAATCATCTTAACAACCTGTATAACCTGTGATTAAACAGTCTATATATAAAATATAATGATGTACATCACATTCAAAATTGTCCTATTCCATTCACATTGTCGTTCAGCATTCCATGTACCAAAGGTCATCCGTTATCTTGCTCTGCATTGCATTTCATTCCATTTGTCAGAAACAGTGATGGCTGAATACTAGTAACTGGGAGATATTGCTGCACTCCCCTCAGGTCTCCTCAACCACTGGCCGCAGCCTTTCTGTCTCATAGCCATTATCATATTCATTCCATCCCTTACTCATTAATTCATGACTTTTAATAAACAAGGTTATTGTACATTGTTATGGACCCGGCCCGACCACTCAAAACATTCTTAAGCACGTAGCCCAGTCCTTAATGTTGCCATTTGTTGAAGGTAAGAGTATAGTGGATATTACCAGAGAGAATTAGTTGGTCCGACGGTTGACTTTTAAACAAACAGAATGTATTTGTAAAAATAATGAATGAAACACAAGGAACCGAAAACACCGTACCTGAATAATTCATCCTATCCAAAACTGTCAGGCTACCTCGAGTTATGGATGCTGATCCAAATTATTGCAACAATCCCAATAAACAAACTCACGAGCACAAAGAGTAAAAATTACACAAAAAAGCTTATAGTTTACGAAGTCAGAGGACTGAAGGTGAGGCAGAGCGTCCAGTTTCAACAGTGAACCTGACTCAACTAACCCTTGAACTGAACTGACCTGTGCAGCTGGAGAGCTGGCCACATCCCCTTGATTACACCAGTTTTTAAAAAAGGCTTGACAGCCTTCTGCCCGAGGCATTATCTGCTATGTAAAAAAAAAACAATAGACCCCAATAAAGCATTCAATATTGAGACATGTTGGAAGATTGCGTCATTTAGAACCTCTCTGAAAAAACTCAATGACAACATAACCTTGAAAAGGTACCACCTGTGTGACAACTCCCCCAATATAAAACAGAATCTTCAATATCCAAGATGGCTTCAGTTTTCAAAACTCCCAAAAATAGTAGTTTGTACTCTACAATGAGCATGTACATTCGTTTACTATAAACATGTAAACATGCACAATTACATCCTGTTTCAGGGTGTGGTCCTTCCATCATTGAGTGCCTCCATTTGTCACTCAAGTCTCAACAATTCATTGGAAATCATGTTTTCAAGACCTGCCCCGTGCACAATTTTCAAATTGAATGGCTGTAACAACAGGCTCCAGCGAAGCAGTCTCGCAGTTTTCCTTACATTTCTCAAAAAAGACTTCATTGAGTTATGATCAGTGTAAATGGTTGTCTCCGATACGTTACTGTTAATATAAACACTGAAATGTTGTCATACCAACACAAAGCTCACTGTCTCTTTCTCAACTGTTGAATATTTCTACTAATGAACATTCAACTTCTTGGAGGAATACCCAGGAGGTCTCTCTGTCTTCTCGTCATCTTCCTGCAGGAGTCCAACACCGAAATCCACATCATTCGCATTTAAATCCACCTTGAATGGTTTTGCATAATCAGGTGTGTGATCGTGGGCAGTGGTTAACACATATTTCAAATGCCGTCAAATGCCTTCTGACAGTCCTCTGTCCACTGAAACTTCTTGCCTTTCTTTAACAATTCAGTGAGTGGAGCAGTCACACTGCAAAAAGAGGCACAAACATTCGATAAAATCGACTTAATCCCAGGAACTGCTCCTTTTGTCAACAGGATGCAAAATGTCCCAGTTACCATCACTTTCAAATCTCCATGGCACCATTCATCTATGTCCAATAGCATAGCCAAGGAAGGTGACGTTTGCTTTGGCGCATTCACTTTTCGCTCAGTTTACCACCAAGCCTGCATTCCGAAGTCGATCGAACAAGTCTGATAGATGCTGTCGTCTTCCTTCCATGAGTCACTAAAAATCACAAGGTCATCAATGTAAACCACAGGTTGGATAATCTGGCAACATATTGGTTAGTCCCTGTAATGTGGCCGGCACATTTTACATACCAAATGTAAGTTGCTTGTCCCACATTTTCAACACAGTTTTCCAACCGTGGAACTGAATATACATCAACCTTTTTAACTGCATTGACGTTACGATAGTCCACATATAATTAGAACATAGAACATAGAAGAACACAGCGCAGTACAGGCCCTTCGGCCCTCGATGTTGCGCCGATCAAAGCCCACCTAACCTACACTAAACCACTATCCTCCATATACCTATCCAATGCCCGCTTAAATACCCATAAAGAGGGAGAGTCCACCACTGCTACTGGCAGGGCATTCCATTAACTTACGACTCGCTGAGTGAAGAATCTACCCCTAACATCAGTCCTATATCTACACCCCCCCTTAATTTAAAGCTATGCCCCCTTGTAATAGCTAACTCCATACGTGGAAAAAGGTTCTCACTGTCAACCCTAGCTAACCCCTAATCATCTTGTACACCTCGATCAAGTCACCCCTAAACCTTCTTTTCTCCAATGAAAACAACCCCAAGTGCCTCAGCCTTTCCTCATAGGATCTTCCTACCATACCAGGCAACATCCTGGTAAACTTCCTCTGCACTCGTTCCAGTGCCTCCACATCCTTCCTATAGTATGGCGACCAAAACTGCACACAATATTCCAGATGCGGCCGCACCAGAGTCTTATACAATTGCAGCATGACCTCAGGACTCCGGAACTCAATTCCTTTACCAATAAAAGCCAGTACGCCATATGCCTTCTTCACTGCACTATTTACCTGGGTGGCAACTTTCAGAGATCTGTGTACGTGGACACTAAGATCCCTCTGCTCTTCCACACTACCATTAGCCCAGTACCCCATCTTTTTGTTACTCTTACCAAAGTGAATCACCTCACACTTAGCTACATTGAACTCCATTTGCCACCTTTCTGCCCAGCTCTGCAGCTTCTCTATATCCCAAAACAGATCCTTGCGGAACACCGCTAGTGACGGCACTCCAAGGTGAACCTTTGCCATCAACTACTACCCTCTGTCTTCTTCCAGCCAGCCAATTCCTAATCCAAACCTCCAACTCACCCTCAATGCCATATCTCTGTATTTTCTGCAGTAGCCTACCATGGGGGACCTTATCAAACGCCTTACTAAAATCCATGTATACCACATCAACCGCTTTCCCCTCATCTACCTCCTTAGTCACCTTCTCAAATTGTTGGGCACCATTTGGCTTTGGCACCATGACTATAGGTGATTTCCAGTCACAGTAACACATGTTGATTATGTCACCTTAGTGCTTGCATTCAATCGCCTTCTGAGCCTGTGCCAACTTTAGAGGATTAGGCTTGTAAGGATGTTGGTTAATTGTAGCAGCATCTCCTATAGTTACATTATGCACAATTAGGTGATTACTTCCAAGTTAATATCTGCATAATGTGATAGTGATAACTCTTTCTGATCATTTCAATTTTTTTCCTGAAGGCAAATCAATAAATCATCCCAATTTTAGACAAGTACCTCATTGTCCACTTTAATTTGAGGAATGTCCGTTTCAGAATCCTCTGACTTCGTTTCTTACTTCTGTGCCGTATACATTAACAACTTGTCCTTTGGCTTTCCTTCCCTATCAAAGTACATTTTGAGTATATTCACATGAGATACGCTGTGAGACTTCTTTCTTTCTGGAGTCCCTATCAAGTAGTTATCCTCTCTCTATATCCGTTGTATTTGATAAGGTCCACAAACCTTGCTTTTCATGGTTCACCTATCACTGAAAGTAACAGTTATACCTTATCCCCGATCGCAAAATTGCTTTTTTAAATTTCCTGTCCGCTTCCTGCTTTGTTGCATGCTGCAATACTTTTAAATGCTGTCCAGCCAACTCCCCAGCACTATTAATCGTTTCCTAAAATTTGAGACCTAAGCCAAATGTGTGGCATTTGAATTTTGATTTACTACTTTCTCCTTAATCAATATTAATGATCCTCTCAATTAATGTCCAAAAAATAATTCAAATGGATTGAATTTGCTCTTTTAATTTGGTGCATCCCTGATTACAAAAAAGCACAAATGGAATTCCCTTACACTAATCATCCGGATAGTCCTGATCTTAAGCCCTCAACATGGTCTTTAATGTTTAATGTCACCTTTCTAGCGCTCCCTGCAAGGTTTGATTGCATGCGTTCGATTTGAATTGCTTTATTCCTAAGACATCATCGTGAATAAATTAGATGTGAATGTTTGAACCTTGACCTCACTGTATCTCTATTGGTAGTCTGCGTCTATTTTTTTAAAAAAAGAGTAATTCCTTTGCAATTCTTTTAGCTGTGATACTGCAGCTTGGGATGGCCTGTGGAAATCTATTCGATACATCTATTGTTGGTAACGAATACCGGTGTCCAGTATTTGTTTGAGGTCAGGGACCTAGCCAATCAATTAAGACTCTTGTAAAAGGTTCTTCAAATGCTGGAATAGTTAAGAAAGGCGCAGGTTTTCTTATCACTTGCGTTTTTTTCCAATTACCTGACTTGTATGACACGTCTGGCAAAATTCAACTACATTCTGTTGCAGTCCAGGCCAGTAAATATGTCTCTGTGTTTCAGCCTGTGTTTTCCTCACTCTTAAATGACTACTAAGTGGTAGCTCATGCGCCATTCACATCACCTCTTTCCTGTATCCCATTGGCAATACGATTTGATGAACTTCTGCCCAATTATCATCTCCTTGAGTATGTGATATTCTCCATTCCCTCATTTGGACATCGTTTTTAGTGTAATAACACTCAGGGATACATGCAAAATTCATAACGTATATGCTTTTTGATAAAACTGCTTTAATCTTTTATCTTTCTGCTGTAACTCAATTAATTTAAATGAACTAAAATATTTGCATGATGCCCTGTTTACTCAATAGATTTTTTTTTACAACTATGTGATTGAACAAAGTCTCGTTAAATGCCACTTCAGCTTCCTTAACTTTACATTTTTGATATCTCCTGTTTCAACTGGTCACATTGGGGCTTCGTTACCCACTCTCAGGAATCTTCCAGGATAAGACTCCTGCATTGCTTCAGTTACCTGGCTTTTCAACCAGAGTACGCAGTCCTCCTACCGGCGAATCAGCTGTATTTTTTGCAAGGATAGATTGTATTCCTGGAGCTGAGAGTTTGTCCAATACTCATGCCATAATTTCTCCACACGTCTCTGGACACTCTATCCTTGCTTTACATTATTATGGTCTTTTTGTCATAAGGTGAATTCCCTTTAGCAGTACCTTTTCTGGAAATAGTCCTTGCGGAGTATATATCTCCTGACCCTTCAGCATCACGGACTAAGAGGATCTCTTAAAATTGCATCCTCTTTACATGCTCTATGTCTGTAAACTTTCCCTTTGCAGTTATATTTTCTAAGCAGGTCTGCCACTTCCTATTTAACAAACCTCCAATCAGCTTATACACTCTGATGCAGCTTTCTAGCTTCCACTGTGCTTTCTGTTACCACTCCAACAAAACTTCCAAGGTTATCCTGTTTTCCTGCATCTGTATTTTCTTTCCCTAAACCCACCAACACAGTGATTTCGTGTGACCTAATTTATTGCAATGAAAACACCAAACCTTTTTAACTTCTTTGTTTCCTTCAAGTGTTTCCTTTGTAGCCTGTGCGAAATTATCCTTATGACCTTCTTCGAGATCTACCTCTCCCTCCCACGTGAGGATGTCTCTTTGCCCCAGTTTCTATCCCTCATGGACTGAAATTGATTCTAGAAGCCAAACCACGTTTTATGGACCAATTCATAATCATCAGCCACTGAAACTGCCAGCCTTGCCGTTTTAACTCTCTGCTCTTCCAAATGTGTTTGCACTGTGTCAGGCAGTGAATCTTTGAACTCCTCCAAAGTAATTTTCTCTCTAAGAGCATTGTAAAGCTCTTTTCCAGCTATCAAAATTACTTTGTTTGATCCTTTCAAACTCAATATATGTTTGATTAGGATCCCTCCTTATATTCCAGAATCGTTGTCTATCGGATTCTGGCAGAAGCTCATATGAACTTTCTTTACCTCCTCATGCACCCCAGATCACTCATCTGATAGTGTTGTGTTACGAATACTTGCCGAACTCAACCTACAAGTTTTGTTTGGATCAACAAAACCCAGATGGTCACTGGCCACTGCAATTGTTTGGCCACTTTTTCAAATGAAATGGAAAAGTTTTCCATATCCTACTCATCAAATTTAGGTAAGGCGTGAATATATTTAAAACGTTTCTCACCAGGTTTTTGACTACCATTGTTTTGCTCATCTTCACTCTGTTCTTCACTAAGCTCATCTTCCCCCTTCATCCCCATCCATTTAAGCTGACTTTCCATCCTAAGTGTCCATCTCTGAAGCACAAACCTTCTCTATTTTTCTTTATCTCCTACTAAGGACATTCATTGTTTTTTTTCTTTCCTCTGCTAAACCTATTCATTCTCTTTCTTTCTCTTCTGACTTTAGCCGTAACTCAAAATGCTTTATTTCCACTTTTTAACTCAAGCTGCGTCATTTGCAATTGAAGTTTGCACATCTCTATAGATCCTGATGGAGTTTCCAGCAAATTGGAATGCTGAGCTACTGCTGCAATCATCTCATCTTACCTCACGTTAGGAGGTAGTTTCAACGCAAGCTTGTCTATTAATTCCCTCAGCTTGAACATATGTGCATTCTGTTCAAAATCCCAAGGTCACATCTTCCACCTCCAAAACATCCTTGGTTCCTGCAAAAGTCATTGCTATCTAAAGCTCTTTGTCCCCACCAAATCAACACACGGAATAGGAGATGCTAATACTTGCCACTTGCTGCTTAAATCCCGCAACTGGCCCCCATTCTCTTATAGAATAGGCCCAACCCCACAGAACTAACCCAGACCGTAACTTTGTTATTTCTTAAAAGTTAGTGTAGAGTGGATCTTCCTTGAGTCAATTAGCTGGTCAGACCGCCGAGTTTTAAACAAATAGCATTTGTTATTTGATATTGGCGTTCCAGTTTGTTATTTGACCAAATTACCAAATGATACACAAGAAACCAAAATAGAATACCTGAATAACTAATCCTATATAAACCGGACAGGCTATCCAGACTTTAGGATCCTGTTCCAAAACACTAGGAACAATCCCAATAAGCAAACCCCTCAGTACCAAGAGTAAAACTGACACAAAGGCTTACAAGTTGTAAGGTCAGAAGGACAGAAGGAGGGGGAGAGCATACAGTTCCAACAGTGACCCTGACTGAACTAACCCCAGAACTGATCAGACCTCTCCAGTTAGAGAGTTGGCCACGCCCTCTTGATTATACAAGTTTCTCATTAAAGACTAGAAAGCCTTCTGGCTGATGCATTACCTGTTAGAAAAAAACAAAAGGATCCCAATTAATCTTTCAAAGTTCAGACATGCTGGAATCTTGGTTCATTTAGCCCCTCTTTATAAAAGTAAAGACAACATAACCTTTGAAAAGGACCGGTTTTGTGACAACATGCCACATATGGCTTTGGACTGAATTCAATAAATGTAAGTCTTACTGCTTTGAAGCCAATAAACTGTATTATAAAGAATATTCAAGCGTTTGTGAGTTTACACAAAACAAATCTGAATCGCATTATGTGTTGAAGGTTCCACATTGTTTTGTTAGAGCAATACGAAGAATGTCCAGACAGATCCACACTTTCTGTGTATGGTCAGGGCAAATATTTCCAATGAGAATCTATTGGCTGGCGTCTGGTCTAGTTGAGGAGAGATCAGCACTTTAACTACATGTAGATTGCAAATTTTGTGGGTGGCTGTTTTGGGAGGGCGGTGTTCAGGTGGTTTCAGCATTGCAAACGGACAACACAGCATAAATATCTAGCCTGTGATAAGGAAACATCCATCATTTTCCCTCATAATTAACTTTACGAGAGCAATTGGTGATGGGAGATGTGATCAATAGTCAGTGATGTCAACATTAAATCAAGTCCAATTGTTATTTGTACCATACTGAAAGGGGTTAACTGGATCTGTTTGTTCAGTGACTGTGATTGATGTCAGTCTCCATGGATCCTAATGATGTCGCTGGATTGTTTCCTTCTTCTTTTAGTAAGTTGCTTCTTGCAATGACTTATCCCATTGTAGCAGCAGATACATCACCTGCAACACTAACAAGAATCAGCAGTTGCAGAGACGGGGAGAGGAGAGGTCAGAATCTGAGAGTTGACTGGAATGTTCCAACAATGGAGCAGAATCTGAGAACCCAAGGATGGAATGCTACAACAACGGACCGGAGTTTATCCTGGGGTCTTTCCGTTGTTTCCAGGTATTGGAACAGATTACCATATCGGATATACGGTGTACTGCTGATTATTCAGGCTGGTTACTATCCCATGCTCGCTATTATTGGTGTTCCTGGTAAGTCTCCCCCTCTCTATCTATTTATTAATCCCATAAGCCATGATGAACTTCAGTGTTATTTCTGTTAACAATATTTGGCAAAGTTGGGAACTACTGTCTTCAGTTTCAAATGCAAATCCATTAATTACCACAAATTTCAAAACCGCCCACACCCCCGCCCTCACACACATCTGAGGACAAGACTGTTCACAATCCGGAAGTATCTATTTGCCCTGAATTGATTTATGTCTTCACATTCTCTCCATCAACAAACAGACCCACTACCAGCTCCATGGTATCCCCATTCCCCAGCTTGACGTTTGTTCAGTTGCTAAATACACCATTATACATGCCTTGGAAAATTTCAGACTTCATGGTTCCAGCTCCCTTCTAATCATTCTTTCCATTACAATGTTTCCATCATGCCCTTGTTCTTGTCTCTAAAGTAAATTCATGTCAGGGACACTGTGTCAGAATAGTAATGTCGCTGGCCACATCATTCAGTGGTCCAGGTTATACCCTAAAGACATTGTTTCAAATCCTATCTCAGATGATGAGAGAACTTAAACTCAAATGATAGGAACTGGAAATAAAAGCAAATTTCACTAATATAACCCCATTTTTGTCTATAAGTTAATCTATTTCACTGATGTCTTTTGGTAAAGAAATCTAACATTATTACCTGGTGTGGATAAAGACGACATCAGGTCCACAACAATGTGCTTGACGCTATACTGCCTTCAGGAATGGCCTCACAGTAAAGGACATTTAGTGAGGTCAACTGTGCCCTTAACAGCGATGAAGACAACCTATCCAATGACAACACTCAACGTTGGGAAAAAAAAAATGATGCGAGAGATGAGGAGAATGATGAAGTGCCAGAGAAACCGAGCAGTTTTAGCAGCCTCGGATCGAGAGAAACATAGAATTGACATTTCAAATCGAATGACCATCCATCAGAACTGCACACAACTGGGAAATAGTGTGAATGATGTTGGTGACAGGGATGTCTGTTGTAAATGGGACAAGGTGGGAGTTGAACAGATAGAGAAAGACAGAGATAGAGAGAAAGAAGCAAATTGAGGAATTGTTGATGACCAGCTGGAATGGAAATAAAAATCATGATTAATCTTTTTAATTTTTTCCTGCTGCCATTTTAACGAAAATCCTGTCCATGTATGGTATACATCAAAGTCACGGTTTGAATTGAGTTATGTCCCGTTGTATTCCTTTCCTGAGAGTAATCATATTTTTAAAAATTCATGAATGGGATGTTGGGACAGCACGTAATTCCCTTTCCACGTTGTCCTTGAGAAGCTGTTGGTGAGCTGCCTTCCTGACCACTGCAGTCTGTGGGCTGTAAGTATTCAATGCATAGTTCCGTCTGGTTTAATTTCTTTGAGACTTTATAGTGAATGATATAACTGAGTGGTTGGGCTTGGACATTTCGAACGGCAGCCGAGAGTTAACATCATTGATATGGGTCTAAAGTCACATGTAAGCCCGATTAGGTGGAGGTGATACATTTCATTCCTGGAAGGGCATCAGTGTGCCAGGTAGGTTTTTCTGACAATCGTTTCATGGTTTCTTAATTCGTGATATTTTATTGAACTCAAATTCCAATATTTGCTGCAGTGAGAATTGAATCTGTGCTCTGGGTCATTACCTGTGTCGCTCCAATAGTTATCTGGAGATAATACAGCTAGACCATCGCCTCCTCAGCATCTCCAAACATCTCCAATGGCAGTAGTGATGTTGCTGTTGGTGTGGCTGTGCTGGAAGTATAGCGATTTGCAAGGCAAATAAATTATTTAGCAAAACATACCATCCTTCTCATTTTGTATGTATGAGAAGGGGAGATGATGGGAAGTGCTCTTGGTGAAAAGGAGCTGAATTCCCTTGGTCATGAGTCACTGACAGAATTCAGACAGAGCAGCAAGTAATCAGCACAGGATATTGTATAATGTCCTTCATTGAAAAATGATTCAAATATAGGCGTGAAGACATCTCCCTGCAGTTGTAGAGAGATATTGAGACAGCACGTGGGGCACTGTGAACAGATTTCTTTCCATTATAAGGAATTATCTCCTTGCCACAGTGAGATAGTGTAAAGGAGTTTGACCAGACTAATCCCTGCAGTTATAGTACCACTAGGAGAGAGTGAAGGAAATGAATGTTTAATCTGTAATGCTGCAAGAGTTTTAAAAGTGATTGCGATAAAACTTGAGCGTTTTGAACCCGGACTCATTATTCCCATAACAAAACAATGATAGCGTGAAATATCATGTGTTTTCCTGCAGTATATGTTTTCATATGTGTACAGATACGTTGATAGGAAAGGTTTAGCAGGACATGGGTCAACTGAAGGGAAATGGAGTTCACGTGAGTGGACGTTTTGGTTGGCATAGTACAATTTGGGTTAAAGGGCCTCACTCCCTGCTGTTAAACTCTATGACTCTCTGATAGTTTACACTCTCTGTGGAGACCCCATGTTGGTTGTAAGAATACTGCAGATTCTGAATGAACTCTCACCATCTCAACGTACAGTTGAAGTGAGACCCTGCACTAAGCCTCATGTTGTTCACAAACATGTCAGCAGCTATACTCTTATAGAGCTGGCCATTCCCAAAAGTTTCTGATCTCCATGCAGAAGACAAGCCTGTCTTCTCGGATATGGCAGCTGCCTCCTTGTGACTTGGGACAAGCCATCTGATGTGCTCCTCTCCATCAGCAAACCACATTAATGTAACACATGTGTAGCTATAGCAATGGAGCCAGGAGGAACAACTTAGGCCAGTCTGTCTGTGCGGTCTCTGCTTCATTGGTTTGTCGTGTTGCAGTATCAATGACATCCTCCTACTTCAGTGTAACAGTTTGGAGGGGCTGAATGGTTTCTTATTTTCGTGTGTCAACCCCTTGAGGGGTTTCATGTCCTCCTGTTCATCCCAGGGAAAAGGTTCATTATTGGGTGACTCATGGTAGCTGCTAACCAGCGTGTTGTGCTGACTAGACTCCTTAAGGTCCTGTGTAATAATAGACAAACAGGAGGCTGGAGAACGCAACAAGCTAGGCAGCATCAGGAGGTGGAGAAGTCAATATTTCACATATAACTGTTCATTAGGATTGGGGGTGGGGTAGGGGGAGCTGGAGATAAAAACAGAAGGCAATGGCCAGTGTGGGGAGAGTAGGGGAAGGGGAATTGAAATGGTTGGTGAATGGGAGCTCACGTCTGCCCCTTTGGGCCCGTGAGTTATGGTTGGGAAAATGTGTCCTTAGTTTATGTTTGGTCTCCCCAGTGTAGAGTAGACCACATTGGAAGGACCTGATGCAGTACAGTAGGTTGAAAGGGAGGCAGGTGAATCTCTGTTTCACCTGGATGGACAGTTTAGGGCGCTGGATAGAGGTGAGAGAGATTGTGTGCCAGCAAGTGATGCATCTTTTCCGTTTGCAGGGGCAGTTGTCAGTGGGGATTGGAGGGTTTGGTGGGGAGTGTGGCATGCACCAAAGATTAGCGAAGGGAATGGTCCTTGTGAAAAATGTACCAGGTCTTGGGATCCAACCCAGTTTACTGTATCTTGTGCTCACAATGTGGTCTTCTCTACACTGGGGATCCTAAGCGCAAACTAAGGGGATGTTTTGCTAAGCATCTCAGCTGGGCCCTCAAGGGCTGAGCTGACCTCCCAGTAACTGCCTATTTCAATTTCCCCTCCCACGCCTTTCCAACGTGGCCATCCTTGACTTCCTCCATTGCCACTATGAAACGAACTGCAAATTGGAGCAACAACATTTCATCTTCTGCGTGTGCAGCCTACAACCCGGGTGACTCAACATTGAGTACTCCAATTTCAAATAACCTCCCCTCCAAATCCCCAAATACATTCCCAGTCCCTCCTCCTCCCGTCCATTCCTCTGATCATCCCTTCTTCCATCTCCCAACTGGATTCATTCCTCCCATCGATCAACCCGGGCATAACCTCTACTTTTATTTACCTATCCCCACCTCACCATCCTGTCTCCAACTCCTCCACCCGGCCTCTTTAAATGTAGACCCCCTTAAACCCCCCCCCCCCCCCCCCCCCACACACACACACACACACACACACTCAGTCCTGAAGAAGGCTTTGACTCAAGTCGTTGACATCTCAGCTCCTGATGCTTCCTCTCTTGTTGTGTTGTTCCGGCGTCCTGACTGTCTACTTTGAATTCCAACATTTGAGATTTTTAAAAAATCTCTTCTTGCATAAGAAACAACAGAGAGTGAATGGGCTGTGTCTCTTGTTATCGAATAGTTTCGATGGGCTGAATGGCTTTCTCACATTCCAATGAAATCAGCTTGAGATGCTGAATGAGTTCCTCTTTCTATACTTTGGAAATGTTCACGGTCCAGCAGTGCTGACACACGAATGCTACCTGCACGTTAACAGCATGAGCTTGAAATTTGTCCAGGTTTTGATGCTTTATGTGATCTTCACTGAACATCTTCAGTTCTGATTGAATGACGGAAGGAAAGACATTGATGAAGCAGCTGAAGATATTTGTGCTAAGGAAGGTACCCTGAGGATCACCCACAGAGATATCCAGTGACTGAGACGATTGATGTCCACCAGCCACATTGTGTTCTGAATGACGCAACCAATGGGGAATTTACAACTGATTCCTATTAAGTTCAGTTTTGTTCCGACCCTTTGAAACCTTGCTCATTCAAATCTTGATGTAATGTCAGGGCCAGTCACTCTGACCCTGTGTTCATATCTTTTGCTCATGTAAATAGGCCAAGGTATATGTGTGGGGGCTCTATCCTTCCCTGAGAGGATAGTGATTGTTGGTGCCGCTCTATCCCAGACATTTGCATCCCTGAAATGATTGCGAGGGGTTGAGGAGGGTGTCAATTAATTTTGAGAGAGTCGAGGGCTTCAAAGATTTGGGCATGAAAGAGAAATTGCTGCCAAGAAGAGGTCAGCCATGACCTTACTGAAGGGAAGGGCAGATTTCAGGAGCTAAATAGACTCGTGCTATTCCAACATTCCCCAGAGTCCATTCAGTTTGTGGCCTCTCCTATTTTCTGTGTTATTGACCTGAAGTAGCTGAATAGACTGATCCTATTGCTGCATAACAGGATACTGGTGCTCCATGAGAAAATCTCGGTACAATTATATAGGTTCGATGAGCTGATTGGCCTTCTCCTGTAACTGTATATCAGGCTCCCGCATTTGAAAAGCCTTATCTTGTCCTGTTCTAACCGAAATCCATATTGACTAAATCTACCACCCTAGCAGGAAGTGAGCACTGCAGATGCTGGAGATCAGAGTCCACAAGTGTGGTACTGGAAAAGCATGGCAGGTCAGGCAACATCCGAGGAACAAGATAATCGATGTTTTGGACATTCCTGATGAAAGGCTTATGCCCAAAATATTGATTCTCTTGTTCCTGATGACCTGCTGTGTTTTATCCAGTGCCACACTTTTCGACATCTAATGCCCCAACCTAGTCAACGTTCCTGGTCACGTCATCAAATAACTTAACGAAATTTTTCAAGCATGATCTCCCACACACAAAGCCATTCTCAATATTCCTAATCAAACCTTGTCTTTCCAAATTAATGTACATGTTATCCTTCAAACATTTCTCAATCTTAAAAGATGTTAAACTCACTGTTCAGAGTTTCAAGGCTTTGTTTTCAGTCATTCTTAAGTAAGGGCTCAATGTTTGATATCCTCCAGCCTTCCAGGATCTAAACTCTAGTTAATGGTGATCAAAATCATCATTCAGGTCCCACGCAAATGCTTCTCTAGCCTTTTACAGTTTTCTTGGAAATATCTGGTAAGGAACATGAGATTTATCCAACGTCAAGCATTTTAGTACGTCGAATACCTCCTCTACTGTTATATGGACTGTCCCTAAGAAATCACCATGAACCTCGCCAAGTTCCTAAGTATTCATGCCTTTCTCCATGCTAAACACAGAGGAGAAAATTCCGTTGATGATCTCGCCCATCTCCATTGGTTCCACACATACCTGTCACTTTGGTCTTTGAGGGGTCCTATTTTCTAGCTAGTTATTGTTTTTCCTTTAATATACAAAAGTACCATTTTGGATTCATCTTAATCTTCTCAGCCATGGCTCTTTCATGTCCCCTTTTCACACTACTGATTTCCTTCTTCAGTAGATTCCTGTTTTCCTTATATATCTCCAGGGATTCACTTGATCCAGCTACCTGTAACGGAGCTGCTTTATTTTTCTGGTCAAAGCCTAAATATCTCTTGTCATCCAGGGTTCCCCATTCCTGCCAACGTTTCTTTCACCTCCACAGTAGAAAATAGACCTTGAACTCCAGTATCTCACGTTCAAAGGACTCCCACCTGCCAGAGGTCCCTTTGCTGGCAACGAACTATTCCAGCACACCCCTGCAAACGCCTACCTAATTCCATCTAAATTCATCTTACCCCAATTTAGAAATTGAAGCGGTGGTCCAGTTTTGTCTCTAACCATAAATATGTGAAAATTAATAGAACTATGGCCATTGGTTCCAAAGTACTCCCACACTGTAACCTTCATCACTTGTTCTGTCTTATTTCCTAAGAGTAGGTCAAATTTTGCCGCTTCCCGAGAAAGCCAAACAACATACTGCTTGAGGGAAATTTTCTGGCGCAATTAACGGATCCCACCCCACCAAATCCCTTAACGTGCTGGCAATGCCAGTCAATGTTATAAACATTAAAATCCCCAATTATGACAATCCTTTTGCTTTTGCATATCCCACCTCTCTGCCAGTATGTTAGTTACTCTAATTCCTGGTGACTATTTCCGGTCCTATAGTACAGCCCCTATGACATCACCAGACACCTTCCTATTTATTAGCTCCATCCACAAATCCTCACTGTTTGATCCTTCAGTTACTTCATCCCTGATTACTGCTGTGATATTCCCTTTAATCAGAAATGCAACTCCCCCACCACTTTCCACCATCCCTGTCCTGCCTAAAGCAGCTATACCCTGGCACATTAAGCTGCCAGTTCTGTCCCTTCCTTAGCTATGTTTCTGTAATGCCTGTAATATCCCAGTCCCACATAGCTATCAATGCTCTGAGTTCTTCGGCCTTACCTGTCGTCCTCTTGCATTGAAATAAATGCAATTTAATAAAAACAGGCATTCTTGCTCCCTGTTGTGTTCCAGCCTGACCTGTCTTTTCAATTTACTGTTTCTGGTTACTATATTTCCTTCTAGCCTCGCACTTTCCTCCCTGCTCTTGAAGATCTCACCCATTGCCAATCTCATTTAAACCCTCCCTTGGAGCACGAGCAAACCTGCCTGCCAGGATATTGGTCCCCCCTCCAGTGCATGTGCCACCTGGCCCTGTTGAACAGGTCAACTCTGCCACAGAAAAGACCCCAATGATCTAAAAATCTGAGTGCCTTCCCCTACACCAATTATTTAGCTATGCATGTATCTGCCATATCCTTCTATTCTTACTTTCATGATCTCATGAAACAGGAAGTAATCAGGGGATTACCACTTCGAGGTCTTGGTTTTTAACTTTTCCCCTAGCTCTCTGTTATCACTCTGGAGGACCTCATTCCTATATCTACGTGTATCATTTGTGATGCCAACGTGCACAATGATTTCTGGCTGCTCACCCTCCCCCTTGACAACGTTTTGCTGCCAATCGGAGACTTCCTGCAACCTGGCACCTGGGACGAAGCACAACTTGCTGGATTCCCGTTTGAGGCCCCAGAATCTCCAAAGTGTCCCTCCAACAATCGAATCTCCTATCTCTAAGACACTGTTTAAATTTACCCTTTCCCGCTATGCTCCAAAACCAGTGGTAGTACCACTAATTTGGCTACCGCTGCTTTCCCTTGAACGGTTATTCCCTCCAACAGTATCAGAAGTGGTATACTTATTTTTGTGGGGAATGGCCACAGGGGATAGCTGCAGCCTCTGCCTACTCCCTTTGCCATTCCAAACCTACTCTTTGCCTGGAACACGATAGGGAGCAAGGACTAGCTGTTGGATTAAATTGTGTTTATTTAAATGCAACAGGGCAGACAGGTAAGACTGATGAACTCAGGGCATGGATGTTTATGTGGGACTGTGCCGTTATAGTCATAACGGAAACATGGTCAGGGTGGGTCTTGGGTTTGACCACCACACTAAAGCAGTTATATGTGAAGCTCGCAGCATCTCTGATAATCCTGAGTGCATCCAGCTCCAGCTCCCAAACATGGTCTCCCAGGAGCTGCAGCTGGGTGGACTTTCCACACGTGTAGTCAACAGGGACGCTGGAAATCTCTCTGAGCTCCCACATCCCACAGGATGATCGTGCAACTGGCCTAACTGCCATCTTGACTGCTGTAGTTATAAATTAAAATGACTTTATTTGAACTTGCCTGTCCTTTTTTTCTGAGCTGCTGCTGTCTGAAGCCTCTCAAACTAATGACTTACTACTTACTCTGCTACCAACTGCATTTCCTCCACTCCTCCACCTTTACTTTTGTTTAGGGAAGAAGGGAGACACTACAGTAATGCAATGTTTGTGCCTTAGACATTCCTTGACACCAAGCCCATGACGACCTGTCCTCCAGAGCACGTTATTACTTGTACTTGGAGGGTGTCTTGCTGAGTCTTCCTCCTGCTGGTGGTGACTGTCATAAGCCAAATAATCACCCCAACAGCCAATCCGCGTTGTCGCAGTCCCCTGCTCCTTTCTGTCTATTAATACTGTATTTATGAAATCCTTGAATCCATCGATTGCATTCCAAACTGTGTCTCACTCCAAAGGGAGAGAAGTTATTTTCCAGTGAATACAGGGCTGTTGGAAAAAGAATTGCATTAGACATTGGAGCAACATTCTTGCTATCCGCGCACTGAGTCTGCTTTTCTGTTCAATTCCATTATATTTATTCTGATAATCCGCATTCTACTTGACTCCATTTTCCCTATAATAAACCCTTGTTTAATAATCAGTCTGCCTCAGCCTTCAAGATGTTTAATGATCTAACTTCAACATCCCTCAAAATTTTCTACAATTAATTCACTCTCACTATTGGGAGACTTGATGGTCTTTATTCCCATGTCTTATTTCTAGCACTCTGTGTGAGAGTTGTGCCAATGTAATTTGTTATCATGTCCCATCACACCTTCGCTGTGGCCAGAGACAAGAGAAAAATAAAAAATGTCAGAGCTTGTGCTCTTCTCCCTCATTTTCCACATCAGCCGAAGTTACAGCTCACCTGGATCTGGGGATTTGTCCACTCTTTACCCTAAATAAACATCCAATTCTTCCTTGACTTCTGTATCAAACCTGACAAGGGGCACACTGTCACTCTCCCTGAATACAGGAACTGCTTCTCCGAACTGAAGACCGATATGAAGCCCGTGGTTAACATATCCTGTGGCTCCGTGCACAGGTTGCCCCTTTGTCTCGAATACACCCCCCCCCCCCCCCCTCTTTCTGCTGTTACCGTCTGCCTCTTAATAAACTGATATAATGTCTTTGGATTCTTGTTACTCTTACCCACTAATGTTTTATCAAGATTCCCCTTCTGCTCTTCTCCTGAAGTTTTAAGATTAGCCCGACTCTTTCTATATTCATTTAGTGCATCCATTGACCTGCTCACTTTGTACCTGCTTGAAGCGTCTCTTTCGTTTTTAATTCTGTTCTGATTTTTTTGTTGACACCCGAGGTTCTCTGGGCTTGTTTTCCAAATTTTCATCTTTCGTGTAACACGTTGCGCGGACACTCTCATCAATTCCATTTTGATCAAGTGATCCCCCAACCCCCTACCACATGCTTTTCTGCTACAGTTTCACCCAGCAGCCACTGTACTCTGGACAGTTTCCGTCATATTGTTTCATAAAATCGTTCTCCCCAATCCAAAAACCTTTTATTTACCAGATAGTGCATTTAAAAAAATCTTTTCCTTCCCAAACATAAAATGCATGATGTCATGGTCACTGGCCATATAATGCTCTCCCAATCCTGCCTGCAATATCCTGACTGGCTTCATTCCCCACAGTGAGGAACATCACTATCGCACCCATTGTTGTATCAGCTCCATGATGATACAACGAATTTCTGGAAGAAAGTTCAAGGCATCTGCCCCCTCTTAAAATATTATCACTGCCCGAATTAGTGCTTGGAAATGAAATGCATGTATATAATAAACCTATTATTGTTTTGACACACCTCAGTAAATTGGTTTTATATCTGCTCCTGTACTTTCTTTTATCTGTGGGTCTATAATATATCGCCAGCAGTGCCTCTGCCATGGTTTTGATCCTGAGCTCTGACAACCAAGCCTCATTAGAAGATCTTTCCAAGATATCGCCCCTCCTTACTGTAGTAACTGACTCCATAACTAATCATGCAACACCACCTCCTATTTTACCCCTCTCCTGTCCTGCCTATAGTTCTTGTACCACAACACAGCATACTAAGTTGTCAGCCCTGACCTCCCACAAACGCATTTCTGCAATGGCAACAATGTCGCATTTCCACATGTCATCTTGTTCCATTATCACATCAGTCTGTCCGATAACATTCCCAGCATTAAGGTAAAGCACATCCACCCTGGAATATAACACCTGGAATACTCTGTACCTCGGAGTTCTTCAGTCATTCACTGTTCCTTATTAAGCTGCCCAATTCATGAACCTAAACTGTAACTCTGGGACT
This sequence comes from Chiloscyllium punctatum, assembly GCF_047496795.1. Lineage (NCBI taxonomy): Eukaryota > Metazoa > Chordata > Chondrichthyes > Orectolobiformes > Hemiscylliidae > Chiloscyllium > Chiloscyllium punctatum. The sequence goes on from NC_092768.1 coordinate 78,416,423, forward strand.
GAATTAGTATTTGTTGAAATGCAATTTCGTTTTTAATAAATGCATTAATGTAATGCAATTTGACAGCCTGAGCAGTCTGCTCCACATACAATGAGATTCTGCTGATTAAATCCCTGCTCAGTGTGCAGGTGGGACAGCTCTCAGTAATAGGGAAAATGAGGACGGCAGATGCTGGAGATCAGAGTCGAAACGTGTGGAACTGAAAACGAAAAACCAGTCAGGCAACATCTGAGGCGCAAGAGAGTCAAAGATTTGGGCTTCATCAGGAGTGCATTCATGCCTTCCCATATTTTCCATTCCATGGTTCACAGGATATTGGGAACCATACATGCTCAGTGAAGCAACACGGTATATAGCCCTGAAATAGAAAACAGTCAATCAGTTGGTTGGACAGGGAGTAGACAATTTCAGGTGAAGTAGAGACTAATTGAAGTACAAACACAAGAATAGATAAATCTCCTGGGCCAGAGGAGAAACACACTAGGTTGGTACAGGAAGAGAGGGAAGAGATTTCTGTGCCTTTGGCGATGATCTTTGCGTATTCACTCTCCATTGGAGTAGTGCCAGATGATTGAGGGTGGCAAATGTTACTCCCTTGTTCAGGAAAGGGAATTAGGATAATCCTGAGAATTACAGTCCATTCAGTGATACATCAGTATTGGGCAAAGTAATGGAGAGGATTCTGAGAGACAGACTTTATGATTACTTGGAAAATCATAGCTTGATTAGAAATAGTCAGCATGACTTTGTGAGGGGCAAGTCATGCCTCTCAAACCTTATGGAACTCATTGAGGATAGGATCAAACATATTGAAGAAGGTAGAGCAGTGGATGTGGACTGCATGGATTTTAAAAAGGTGTTTGAGCACGCTCTCCATGGTACATTCAGTCCGAAAGTAAGGAGGCTGGGGATACAGAGAAACCTGTCTGCCTGGATACAGAATTGACTGGCCCATAGAGACACTATGTAGTAGTAAATGGGAAGTATTCAGTCTGCAGCTCGGTGCAAAGTGGTGTTCTGTAGGATGCGATTCTGGGAACTCTGCTGTTTGTGGTTGTTATAAATGATTTGAATGAGGAAGTGGAAGAGTGGGCTATTACATTTGTAGATGGAACAAAGGTCGGTAGAATTGTGGGTAGTGTGGAGGGTTGTTGTAGTTTGCACTCGGACATGGATTGGAATAACTGGGCTGATAAGTGGCAGGTGGATTTCAACCTGGAAAAGTGTGAAGCGATTCGTTCTGGACAATCAAATATGAATGCAGAATGCGGATAAAAGATTGTTAGTGCTCGTCAGGTCCGCAACAATTCACCCTCCTCTCTCGGCACCTTCCCCTGCCACCACAGGAATACAAGACCTGCGCCCACTCTTCTCCCCCCCCCGCCCCCCCCGGCCTAAAGATCCTTCCACATCAATCAAGGTTTCACCTGCAGTTCCACACATGTCAGCTACTGTATTCGTTGCTCCCAATGTGGTAGTCTATACGTTGGGGAGATAGGACTTCTACTCGCAGAGTACTTCAGAGAATATCTCTGGGACACCCACAACAACCAACCCCACTGCCTCGTGGCCGAATGCTTCAACTCCCCCTCCCACTCTGCTGAGGACATGCAGGTCCAGGGCCTCATACATCGCTACTCCCTTACCACATCATCTTCGACTTCGGGACACTTCAAATCCATGGCATCAATGTGGATTTCACCAGTTTCCACCCTTCCCCTCCTCCAACCTTATCACAGTAACAAACTTCCAGCTTAGCACCGCCCTCATGATCCATCCCATCTATTTATTCAAAGTGGGAAAGGGTTTTTTTTAGATTCTCTACAGAGTGGAAGCAGGCCCTTTGGCCAAACATGTCCGTACCAAACCTCCGAAGAGTAAGCCATTTCTCTCTGACTAATGCACCTATAACTATGGGCAATTTAACATGGCCAATTCACCTGGCCTGGACATCTTTGGACTGTGGGAGAAAACCGGAACACCCGGTGGAAACCCATGCAGATACGTGGGAGAATGTGCAAACTCCACACAGAGAGTCGCCTGAGGCTGGAATCGAAACTAGTCCCTGGCACTGTGAGCCACCATGCCCACCTGTCCATCTTCCTTCCCATCTATCTGCTCCACCCTCCCCTCCGATGTATCACCATTGCCCACACCTCCATCCAACAATCACACTCTCAGTTACCTTTCCCCAGCCCCAACCCCTCCCATTTATCACTCCACCCTCATGGATCCCTTTCTTATTGCTGACTAAGGGCTTTTGCAATAAATGTCGATTTTTCTGCACCTTGGAAGCAGTGACAGCAACATTCTGCAGTTTGAAACTCAGATTGAATGTATAAGGACAGAGTCACATATGACGGTTTTAGTGTTGAGCAATGATATTTATATTGGGCTAAGGAAGGAGTTGGCTTGGGTGGACTGGCCAGGAAAAAAAAAAAACTATCAAGGGAAGGACAGATAAAAAAAAGGTAAAGACACAACGAGATACTAAATGACCTCTCGATTAAAGTATATTGGTGAGAGGAAGAGGAATTGCGCACTGGAGAAAAAATCATCCATGATTTGACACGGAAATCAATAATAGCTTGAGGGAAAAGTCTCAGGCAAATCACATTACACAAGTTAGTCACACTGTGGAGGACTGGGCAAGGCAGTGACACAGTGGTGTCATCACTGAACCTTTAAGCGAGAGACCCAGCTCATTTTCTGATGACCTGGATTTGAATTCTGCCATGGTAGATGGTGCAGCTTGAATTCAAATGTGGAATTAAGAGACTGATGGTGATCATGAATCGATTGCAAGGGAAAATTCATCTGGTTCACTAATGTCCTTTAAGGAAGGACATTTCCATCCTTACCATAGATTCATCACTCTCCGGCTGAAGACGTTTCTCATTATCTCCGATATAAAAGGTCTTCCCTTAACTATGTTACTATTCCTTTGGGTCCTTTCTCTCCGAAGAATAGAAGCATCTTTCTGACATCTACTCTGGCCAGCCATTTATTACTTTGCACGATTCAATTAGATCCCCTCATCCATCTCAACTTCAGCGAGTTTAATTCCAGAGATCTCATATGTTAGGATTTTCGTTCCTGAGGCCATTCCTGTGAACTGCCTCTGAACACGCCCCGGGGCAGTATATCCTTCCTGAGATATTAGGCCCAAAACATCACACAACAATCCAAATGTGGTCTGATTAGAGCCTTATAGAGTCTCAGAATTACATATATGCTTTTATATTCCAGCCCTCTCAAAATAAATATCATCATTGTATTTGCTTTTGTGACCAGCCTTGCCACCTGAAATAATGAAATTGTGATGGACAATAGCAAATTATCATGGAGTTACAAAAATGAACAATGATTAAAGCATGCTGGGAAATGGATCCCGGGCTTGAGTAAACTCTCTGTGCTAATCCACATGCTGCAGAATCCAGACAGGCTGCAGGTACCCACAGACGGTTTGTAAACAAACCTGACAGCTACAGACCTTGCAGTACAAACCTGGAGTTGAATTTGAATGGGACAACGGGATGCCTCCCTTGGGCCATCAATGTGTCGCCGCCTGGTTGGGTCTGATTGATCAGAGTTATCCAACATAGTCATTCTCTTGACAGATCTTCCATATACTCCCAAAATGAGGTGAAGAATCTGAAAAATGAGAATCACCACAAAACCACACTTAGCACAGTAAACCGAGAATAACCAGCAAAGCAGAAGATATCTCCAAGTGCATCGTAAGAAGAAGAAATCAGCACGTGGAGCCAGGCAACGTTCTGTTGGGGTGGTATAAGATCATACAAAGTTAAGTTAAAGCAAAAGGTAGTTTGTAGTGTGTTTCATTACATTATAGTCCAATTTATTGTTCTAATATTAATTGTGTTCAATAAGCAGATGCTGTTGTTTATGAGTCGACTCACAGTTCTTTTGGTGAATATAAGATTTTAAGACACACTGATATAAAAGATATAAAAGTCATGATATAAACGTTTCCTGACAATTGGTTCGCCTGCAAGTTTACCTTGAGACAATCTTGGTCGAGAACTTCAAGTCTCTTTGCACTTCAGACTGAAGAATTTTCCCGATTTTAGAAAATAGTCCATGCCTGTATTCCTCTTACAAAAGTGCATGACCTCACACTTACCCCCATCGTACTGCCACTTCTTTGCGCACTCTCCTAAGGTGTCTAATCCCTTCTGCAGCCTCTCCACTTCTGCAATGCTACCTGTCTCTCCATCTATCTTTATATCATCTGAAAAGTTAACCAGAATGCCCTTAGAACATTCATCGAGATCATTAATTTACAAAGTAAGAAGTCGTCGTCCCAACACTGAGCCTTGTGGAATAACACATGTCACTAGCTACCATACTGACATGATCATTTTATCCTCACTCGCTGTTTTCTGCCTTTTTAACACTTGTTGTTTCTTAATTCCACCCACACAGATTCTACACCATTTGTCCATATCTCAGTGATGGGAACTGAGTGATGGGACTGCAAAACACTTTAGCATTGTCGCTAATTTATAGCTTGGACATGGACTAAAAATATGACATTGTGGATTCCACTGAACTATGGCGACAACCTATGCCTTTGACGAAATATTCTATTTGCATTATGGAAGAATATAAACATGTGAATCTGCTTGAGAGGACACAGACAATTTCAAATGTTTGTATATTTGGTCAAAGACATAGGCTGTCGCCACATTCCAATGGACTTGACAATGTAATATTTTTACTTTTTAAATTTATATGAAGAATACAGAAGTTAATGAAGAGGTATAAATTAGTCAAATGAACAACAAATATTGGTGTATGGTGCATAGATTGGAAATGTGTCTGTGTTGAATTATGTTGGAAGTTAAATGGAAACGCACGAATTATTAAAATGGAGAGATTGGATTGAGGCACAGAGGAATCAGGCACCTGGATCACACAAAAAATGTCTTGTACATCAAGGATTTAGATAGGCCAGACAAATGTTGAAACTCTTTTGAAACAGAATTCATTCAGAAGTAGTGAGACCACATCGAAAGAGCTATGGCCACAATGACATGCAAAGCAGTCCAGAGAAGATTCACTCAACTGACTCCTGTGAAGAATTGTACTTCAGGAGGAAATAGTGACCAGACTGGCCCTGGATCTCCTGGAGTCTAGGTGGACAATATGGATCTTGTTTAACCTCAGAATATTCCGAATAGTCTTTTTAAGTTGAGTTCTGAAATAATACTTCACTTTATATGAGAGATTACAATAAGTGGATGGAAAGTAAATCTGAAGAATGTCTCATTTCATAAGATGTGGGTTGTTTCAGCCCTCTGAAAGTGTTGCGTGTTTGTGAAACTATCCTCCCAGAGAGCGACAAAAGCTAGGAAATTGAATATTCCTAAGGCAGAGGCAGGCAGATTCTTGACTAAGTATGACCACGAACGTTGTATGGACAAGGAAGGAAGACTTATGCCTGGTGCCAGTTTCTACTTTTTTGTTGTCTTCAGCTACCGAAAAATTAGGAGACCACTCTCATGAACATGAAGACTTTTCCTTTCAGATTGATGGACGCAACTTTCCAAATTTGTTTTTTAAACAAGGGAAAAACTCCTTTGAAACTGCTTTAGAAATTAGATAATGTTGAATAGATGTCTCAATAGTGCAGCTTCCTTTCAGTTGTTGTTGTCAGGTGAGTTTCGTTAGAAAATCTGTTGCCTATGTTTAATTTCCACTCATAATGTGTAAGTGAACTCCAGTGGTTCACTTGGTGCAGGACCACTAACATTTATGTTTCAGAGAGAGTTACAGGATTCTGAACAAGTGATAGTGAAGGGAAAATGGTTTCGTTTCAAGTCAGGATGCAATGTGACCTTGGAGATTATATTCTTCACCAACTGATGCTCACAAGCTATTGAAATGATGAGATATTTCTTGGTTTTCAAGAATTAAAGTGATAGAGTCTTATGTGGCACACAAACAGGCCATTCAGCGCAACATGTATACATCAATCAGAAAACATCAAACTACATTAATGAAAGTTACATCAAGGTGCATGGCCTACTCTGCTCTGGCATTTTGTGCTCATTCAGCTGCTGATTAAATGCTGCATTAACTTGTGTTATTCGTGACCTGGGCTGTCAGTTGGCCTTTTATTTCAATGTATTCACGAAATGGTGTCTGCAAATGCATCACACTATTTCAAAGTCCGCAACAAGCTCATATGATCAATAAACATGGTTACATTGTTCAGTTATTATGAGGAAATTGGATTTTTCAAAAATTCATTTTGGATTTTAATGGAGCTAGTCCAATATTAATTGCCGTTGAGAAGTTCCAGCCCAGTTGGTGTTGGTCATTCCAAGTGGCTTTTGGGAGGGAGTACCAGCTGTGCATCTCATGTGCCAGTTTAGCTGGGAGTAAGTATTACTGGTGGTGGATGTAGGTTTAAACAAACCGCTGTACTGTGATGAACAGCTCGCAGAAAAACGCAGGAAAACTGACTCTTTGTCAAAGCAAATATATGGCAAGGAATTTAGTATTCTGCAGAGAAATAACAACTTTGCAACTAGAAGTCTATATAACGATGAAGGAAAGTTTGTTTGTATGTTATTGGTGTCCTTAAACTAATGTTGTCAAACAGCTGGAATAATGTCGGTGGGCTTATTGAACAAAACTTACACTGAGCATGTGAATTAACTTGGATATTTTCAGGGATGGACGGGCTGTCCTCGGTTTAGTAAGTGCTGATGCTCCATGGGATGATGCTGATTTGTAATCTCCCCACTTACCGAGCACAGTTCAATGGAACAAACCAACAATTACCATGAGGTGGTGCTTCACAATATATCATGGAATATTAAAATAAAGAAGATGCCTATCAAATCTGGCACCATCAAGTGCTGATACAAGTGTTTTGCCAAGTTTGTACGGTTTCCTTCCTCAACCACCGTCACAGGCAATGCATTCCAGAAGCATATCACCCGCTGGATTCAAAGCAGATTTCACAAATCCTCACTCAATCTCTTGTCTTTCACTTTAAACGTGTATCCCATTGTATTTAACCGTTTGACCAAGAAGAACAGCTGCTGTCTGTTCACTGTGTCTATACCTCTCATGCTGTTATACGCCTTTGTCAGGATCTCACCATAACCTTCTTTGCTCCAAAGTAAAGCAAAAGCAAATCTAGCCTGTCTGCTGTCAGCTGCTGTCTGTTCACTGTGTCTATACCTCTCATGCTGTTATACGCCTTTGTCAGGATCTCACCATAACCTTCTTTGCTCCAAAGTAAAGCAAAAGCAAATCTAGCCTAGCTTCATGGTTTGAGTACTCTCTTCTGTTGTTATTCTTTCAATGTGCAGCATCTCATCTACAGCAGTGTTCAGTGTTTCGGTCATTGATCTGGCCATTGGAACAATCCAATTGTACCCTCCTGTAACCTAACACTTTCGTCCTCACTCTGAACCACCGGAATAATCATTGTGTCATCCACAACATTGTTTATCATGCTCTAACCCCCACCCCCATCTCCCATATTCTTATCATCAACGTGTATGAATATCGGAAACACAGCTCGATTTTCTACCTGTTCTAAAGTTGTTGTTGCAGAGGAAGTATTGATAATTCCAGTCTACAGCTGTCCTTCTTTTGGTGAATTTGTAGCATGATGCAGGAAATGGAGCCACAAAGAGTATTTTGGATATGGAACCGAGTTCTGCTTTTATACTCCGGCCCTCTGCATGTATCATTCATAAGGCTTGTACATCATGAACCTTGTAGTCGCTTTTGGCACTATGCACTGCAACATTTCCATTTTATATGAGCCTGCAGCTCATTTTTAATAACATTCGCTGTAACCCAGTTAGAGTACAGGGAACTTTTTTTAATCTTAAGGATGGACGCAGGCTCATTCATGGAGTTTGTTTGAAAGAACTAAGGTGATGAGGATAAAGATTCAATTAAATTCTGCATTATAAGCATGCAGTAGAAGATCAAAACACATTCTCATTTCTACATTGAATTAGAAGCAAATTCATAGAAAAAACAAATCACCTACATTTCTGGATATTGTTTAGTGACATAACGTGACATGATGTTGAGATAATGAATTGGAGAGAAAGAAAAATGTCTGCACTTGATGGAGGTACTGAAATATAGCGTGGATATACAATATGAACAAGAATCCTGTTAATATTAGAAGTATGAGAAACATTTTCCTCATATTCAAAGGAAACCAGATCCCAATTTTCCTTAACAGTGATGTTTGATTGGCCATCAATCTCAGTTTTCCAACTGCATGGTTTTCCCTGCCACAGATGGACCTTCTGATACACCACCTCTTCTCCTTCCTATTCTTTCCTTACCCACCTACTTCCCTTACATTGCCCCTTCTGCTGTGACATACCCTTCCACTGACCATCTCCCATTACACTTCTCGCACTGTATATCACACCATTTCCCTATCACTCCCACCTTAGCTGACTCTCCGTTTTGCTTTTTGCTCTCACACTAAATGCTGGAAATTGCTGACTTCTGTGCTACTACATGTCATCAGTGAATGGCGCGTTTGAAATGATCACGGTGCGACAGCATCAGAAAACAGAATGTTTGCCACAGTCTGATGCGCCGTGAACAGGATGGCTTTGTTAACTGTTGCTCGAGTGGAGTTTCTTCCGGTCCCTTTATCACAACACTTAACCAAACAGCCTCTTTACCAACAGGACAAGCATCTTGGGACTGAATTGGAACTCCATGCATTAATTACCTTTTCTATATTGTGAGGATATTGTTCAAACAAACAGTATTCTTGCCTTTTGCTCCTTGTTCTTTCAACTGATCTTCCAATGTAATTTGAGGTGAGATCAGAGAGACTTACCTTTCAATCGAAGCAAGACTTGACTGAGAGTGGAATCAAGGACCCTGAGCAAAACTGTGATTAATGGGAATTAGAGAACATTCTGCATTGGTAATGGGAACAATGGGAAAACAATCTCTACAAGTTATCTTCTAAGTTACATGCCATCCTGACTAGGAACTAATTTACTGTTCCTAAACTATCAGTTGTTAAAACATCTTGGAATGTGCAGCTCTGTGCGTATGTGCATCACTTGGACAGAAGAGATTCAAGTAGGCTGCTCTATGTCACCTTTTCCAGAGTGATTGTGTTTGACACGTAAAATCTGCCCAAGCTAGTTCCTTCCGAAATCCATGCATGACTATGCCCTGTATCAATGTATCTTATGTTTCCACAGTTTCATCTACAGTTTCAGAAATAAGACCTTGCTGAATGACTATGACCCTAGTGATATTGAGGCAATGATTGGGGTCCTTAATTCAACTGGTTTCCTTTTGAGGATTGATCATGTGATTCGTGGCCACTGAATTGAATATTTTCATGGTGATTTATGACACGGAAAATGTTATGAATATTTAGGACTCTGTTAAATAAAAAGTTTTTATTTTTTCATTAAATGACTATAACCAAATACAAGAGTTAATTGGCAGATTCACTGTTCCCTTTCATATCAGAAAAGTATCCACACTGCAAAAGCAAAAGGAAGCTGGAAGTGCTGGAAAACTTCAACAAGTCCAGCAGCATCTGAGCAGAAAGAGAATTAACGTTCTGAGACCGATATGACTTTTTCAGAACAGCGTCATGTCCGTCTCAATATGTTAACTCTCTTTTACTCTCAAGATACTGACTCATCAGCTGTGTTTCACTAACATTTTCCATTTGTATTTGAGATTTCCAAGTTCCCACGTATACGCTAGCACAGTGACATATTTGGGTGGGTGGCACAGTGGCTAGCACTGCTGTCTCGAAGCACCTGGGAACCTGCGCTCAATTCCATCCTTGGGCCACCGCCTGTAATGTGCTTTCATATTCTTCCCGTGTCTGCAAGTGTTTAGTCCAGGTGTTTCTGATTCCTCCTAATTGGCCATGAAAAATTGTTCATGTGCAACTATTTGCTTTAACTATGGGAGATAGAGGAATTGTGTAGGAGGGGGATCTGCATTCAATGCTCTTCATAGGATAAGTGTCAGCTCGATGGGCCGAATGTTTTATTTTAACACTTTAGAATTATATATCATTATTATCACAAAGGCGGGTGGTTGCTGGGGCAAAAATCTCTGTATAAACACATAATGAGCTATATTTCTACTGATGTTCTTCCCATGGCCCTGCACATTGTGTTATCCATGTCGTGGTTTTTAATTCTGAATATCCTGTGCATAGAAGAGCCAGGAGGGGGCATAAGATGTCGTTGGTAGATTGGGTCAAGGATAACCCGAAGGCTTTCGATAACTATATCAGGAATTTTTAAAAAATGACTAGAGTAAGATTAGAGCCTATCAAGTGTAGTAGTGGAAATTTGTGCTTGGAGTCAGAGGAGATAGGGAAAGTGCTACGTGAATTTTTTCATCAGTATTCACACTAGAAAATAGTTGCTGTCGACGTTAATCCTGAGATACAGGTCAGTAGATTAGATAGGATAAATGTTCAAAAAGAAGAGTTTTTAGCAATTCTGGAAAGTGTAAAAATAGATAACTCCCCGGATGGGAATTATCCTAGGATTCTCTGGGAAGCCAGTGAGGAGATTGCAGAGCCTTTGGCTTTGATATTTATGTTGTCATTGTCTACAGGAATGGCGCAGGAGGCTAGAGGATAGCAAATGTTGTTCCCTTATTCAAGAAGAGGAGTAGAGTCTAATTATAGACAAGTGAGCATTACTTTGGTTGTGGGTAAAGTGTTGAAATTGTTAAAAAAAAGATAGTGTTTATACTCAGCTAGAAAGGAATAATTTGATTAGGTATAGTCAACACGGTTTGGTGAAGGGTTGGTCGTACCTCGCAAGCCTTACTGATTTTTTTGAGCAGGTGACCAAATAGGTGGATGCGGGTAAAATGGTTGACGTAGTGTATATGACATTCAGGAAAACGTTTGGTAAGTTTCCCCACGATAGGCTTATTGCAAAAAAAAGGCGGCATGGGCTTGAAGGTAATTTCGCGGTTTGGATCAGGAATTGTCTAGCTGAAATAAGACAGAGTGTGGTATCTGATGGGAAATGATCATCCTGGAGTTCAGTTACTAGTGGTGTACTGCAAGGATCTGTTTTGGGCCCACTGTTGTTTGTCATATTTATAAACAATCTGGATGATGGCGTAGAGGGGTGGGTTCGTATATTTGCAGATGTATCTAAGGTCGCTAGAGTTGTGGATAGTGCCAAACGAGGTTGTGGGTTACAGTAGGACAGAGATAATTTGTAGGCTGGGTTGTGAGGTTGCAAATGGAATACAATGTGGAACAATGTCAGGTGATTCATTTTGGATGGAGCAACAGGAATGCAGAGTATTGGTCTCTTGGTAAGACTCTTGGTACTGTAGATGAGTAGAGATTCCTCAGTGCCCATGTACATAGATCCCTGAAAGTTGCTACCCAGTTTGGTAGGGTTGTTCAGAAGGCATATGTTGCGTTTGCTTTTATTAGTAGAGGGATTGAGTTTCGGAAACATTGTGTCATGTTGCAGTTGTACAAAACCATGGTGCAGCTGCACTTCGACTATTGAATACAGTTCTGGTCACCTCATTCATGGAAGGATGTGGAATCTTTGGAAAGAGTTCAGAGGAGCTTTACTAGGTTGTTACCTGGTATGGAGGTAAGGTCTTACGAGGAAAGTCTGATGGACTTGAAGCTGTTTTCATTTAAGAGATTTTGAGAGGTGACTTAATTCAGACATATAATATAATCAGATATTAAACAGGCTGGATAGCGAGACTCTTTTTTTCTTAGATGGTAATGTCTAGCACGAGGATACTGCCGCTCCCTCACCACCAGACGCCTGGAGGAAGAACGCCTCATCTTCTGCCTTGGAACACTTCAACCCCAGGGCATCAATGTGGACTTCAACAGTTTCTTCATTTCTCCTACCTCCACCCCACCCCACCCCACCCTAATTCCAAACTTCCAGCTCAGCAGTGTCCCCAGGACTTGTCTGGACTTGTCCTACCTGCTGATCTCCTTTTCCACCTATCCACTCCACCCTCTCCTCCCTGACCTATCACCTTCATCCCCTCCCCCACTCACCTATTGTACTCTATGCTACTTTCTCCCCACCCCACCCTCCTCTATCTTATCTCTCCACGCTTCAGGCTCACTGCCTTTATTCCTGATGAAGGGCTTTTTCCCAAAACGTCGATTTCGAAGCTCTTTGGATGCTGCCTGAACTGTTGTGCTCTTCCAGCACCACTAATCCAGAATCTGGTTTCCAGCAACTGCAGTCATTGTTTTTACCTCAAAGACCTGATTGGCAACTCCTGTTTCCTGTTTAACACCGCGGATGTGCTGATGACACTCCTTCCCTCCTCGTGTAATAGGCAGGAGGGACTGAATGGGCTATCCCTGTTCGCATTTAATAGTTTCAATGGGTTGAATATATTCTGTTGAAACCAGCTTGAGAGGCTGAATGAGCTCTTGTTATTTAACTGTGGAACACTAGAAAGAGACATTTCTAGTAATATTGTTACAGGAGTGTTACCATCACTTTCAAACACAGATTGGATGCTATCAAGGACTTGCTGCACATGGACAGGGACTGCTACAGCAGTGGAGAGGTAGACAAATTATTCTTAATATTGTGTGATCTTCAGAGAATGTCTCCACTTCTAACCGTAAGATGTGGGAAAGACATTAAAACAGCTAAAGAAAACTACCTTGAGGATGCAGGCAGAGATGTCCTGTTACTGAAATAATAGATCCACACCAACCACAAACATCTTCCCTTGTGCTCTGAATGCCTCTAACCAGTTGGGGAATTTACAATTCATTCCCATTACATTCAATTCTGTTCAGGGTTCCTTGATACCATCCACAATTTAGTCCTGCCTTGATATCAGGGCCAGTCGCTCTTACCGCGTGTTCATATCTTTTATTCATGTGAATAGGTCACAGTGTGATTGTGAGGAGTGTTTCCTTCTCACAGAGGATAGTGACTATCGGGACTTCTGTAGTCCAGACAGGTTGGGGAGGTAGATCACTAAGATATTTGGAAGGCAGCACAATGGAATATGAGGCATCAGAATGTTGAGGACTGCAGGGATTTAGCATTAGAGAGGAGTTGTGCCTTTTGCAGATCAGCTATGTTCATGATGAAGGGAAAGACAGGCCAGAAGGGCTGAATGACGTATTCGCATATCTGATGTTCTCTCATTCTGTTATTGGGACGTTATTTTCCTGAAAATTCTGTTATTGGATGTTGCAGTCAGGGAGACCAGAGGATTTGGTGGGCCATCTCTTGGTGAGATATGGGCGCTGTATTTACAGTGAATCTGAATCGGCAACATGACCAAGAAATGAAGACAGTTCTGGAAAGACAGAGGAATGCGATGTTTCACACCGTCACCGAACGTTTCTTTTCCTAAGGATATTTTCCAACGTAGTGTCAAACTGTGTGTGACAGTCTTCATCTGCTGAATGGTCTCTGCTGTTTCTGTTCACCAGGTTACAGGGGTAAATGGCCTCCAACTGTTCCTGTCCATCAGGTTTGAGAGTTTCAGTGGAACATAGGAACATGGGACTGAGGAGAAGGTTTGGTAATTTGACACTTAAAGCCTTCTCCATCAGGCACTAAGATTGGGGCTGATCAGGTTGTGGTCTCAGCCTCACTTTCCTGTCTGTAGTTCATTGCCATTTACCATGCAATGACTAAGTAGCATGGCTTTGAATAAATGCAAACACATAGGCACCACAAACTTCTGGGGAAGATCATTCCGACTCAAACAGCCCTTTGTGAATTTCTCCTCATCCCTGTTCAGAATGGTTTTGGCGAGGTCTCTGTTTCATTTTCTACTCCAGCTCCTCCATTGGTCATGACACATTTTAAATGTAACTACGTTGGTGATATGGCCAATGATATAGTTCTCAGACTAGGTCAGGTTCTTTGCTAGACTCAAGTCAGGTAGATATCTTTAATTTGGAAAAGTAATTTACCAAAGCAAACTTACTCCATGGAAAGATACATGGCAAGCAGTGTGGACATATATGTGCATTAATATTTATCTTTCAATCTATACTGAGACACAGTTTGTATACACAGAAATATACACATACGCAGACACATACAAAAAGACACTCACAGTGTCACACACAAGTGCACATAGACACACGCATACACATGCATCAAGACAAACAGAAAAAAACCTCTGCAGAATATCAGGTTGAAAGAGCTTTTCATAGCAAAATTTAAGTTCAAGACAAAAGGAAATGTTAAATTGTATTCTGCCTCGAGGTCATTCTGCTCACACAAGCTGCTGGCAATCGAATTATTTCCTGGAACGGTTGGATTTGGCTGAATTCCCTTTGCTTCAGGCAGTGTGGAGATTCCAAAGAATCCTTAACTGGAAAACTTCATGAGTGCTAAAGGTTACTAATGAGTTTTCACCTCTTATATGTTGCTGTGAGAAGGAACAAGGTAAGAGAGGAAGCAATAAACCGTGACTTTTCTAGCAGGTTGCATCTTCTCCAACATTTAGCTGAAATATACAATAATGTTATCTGACCACCTAACTGGACCATGTGAAGCCTCCTTGAACATGCTCGTGACTGTATGAATCCGTCCCTGTTCCCTGCTCCATGTAGGAACAATTTATAAGCTGTCATTTGAAGATGCATTTGTATATGTCCTCATAATTGTATCCAAAAAATTCATGTTTTTGCACTATCTGTGTTAAAATGAATGCATTTTTCTCTTAAATTTGAATCCTTACTTCTAGTTTCCCATACCAGAGGAAATGTCCATCAGCCATGCACCTGAAACATTCTCCCCAAGATCTTATATCGTACAATATGAAAATCTCTCATTCTTTAGCCTGAAGTGCTCTGGTAGAGGTTTATAAAATCATGAGGGGCATGGAAATGGTGAATAACCAAGGACATTTTATGAGGTTTGGGGAGGTCAAAACTAAAGCACACAGATTGAAGATGAGGGGAAAAGCTTTGAACGAGATAGAAGTGGTAACCTTTTCTCGGAGTGAATGGATTTAACTGTCAAATGAAGTGTTGGAAGCTGGGAAAATTACAGCATTTAAAAACCATTTGGATGGGTACTTGAATAGGACAGGTTTAGAGGAATATGGGCCAAATGCTGGCAAATGGGACAAGATTAATAGAGGACATCTGGTTGTCATGGACAAGGTGAACGGAAAGATCTGTTTCTTTGCTGTATGACGGAATAAGGCCTTCTTTCCAGGAACAAGTACAGCGAAACATCTAACAGAGCTTCTAAATCAATTGAGTATATTTATTTGTCAGCTTATGGAATCATCACTACACACAAATCATCAAATGTGGCCACAGAAAACTCATGTACAGATGCAGTAAAGTGTTCCGATAGCCTTTGCATTGAGTAGAATCATTCCATATACTTTCCTAATCACTGACTGCATCGGCATACTAACCTTGTGTGATGTATGTACTAGGATGCACAAATCCCGTTGCACCACTGAGTTTAGTGATCTCTCTCCTTTTTAAGTAGTTTACTGTTGTTTTAACCTTTTGTCACAGCATAAATTTCATTAGCCCAGGTTAGACTGTTTCTGTTGTAGTTTTACACATTAACGCCCCCTGTCTCTATCTCATTACAAACTCTCTACCTCCATTTGACACCTTATTGATTGACTATCTTGGTGGCTGAGCTAATTGAGCTCCAATTCAATCAGTCCCCACATCCAAATCATTGACAGGTTCGATATAGTTGTTGATCTTGCACTGATCTCTAAAGCACTCCACCAAGTTAAAATTTACCAAACTGAAAATAAACATCAATCCCTATTGTCTATATCCTGAGAGTTACCCAGGGTTCCCTTCTCCAGTGTAGCAGCCGAGAAAGGTTGGATAGCCTACACCTGTGCTGTATAATGTGCTCAAATGGCTGAATGACTTTACCATCTTCCTTTGTAAATCCATAGAAGGGCAGAAAGGTCTCCGCGTGCCTCATTGCTGATGGGCTGAATGGGAACTTCCTCTCCCTCTGTAAAAGCAACGAGGGTTTGATGAGAGAACAAGGCATGGGTTAAGTGCAGCAGGGTTGCATTTGATTGTAACTAAACATCCCTTTCCTGTCTGTTCCCAATAAACATGGATTATTTTGTTTATCACTGATCTATGGAACTCAACCTTGGAATGTTTTCAGCAACCCAGTCTTCACTGCTCATCGGGCATGGGAACACTACAGATCACTCAGCCCTAAAGAGAAAGGAGGATCCCTGTCTCATTCAGAAATGGGAATGCCCTTATTCTTTAAATGTCTCCCCCTCAAGCCAATCACCACTCTTTTTAAACAAGGACTCGACAATTAGGAACAGGTATAGACCATTCAAACTCTCAAACCTGTCCACAATTCCTATAACACTTGACAATCAAATAATTAACACATTTAGCCTCAATCGAAGTTAGATTAATTCCAGATTCCATAAGCTCACAAGAGTGTAGGAAATTAGGACATTGTACGGTACAGCACAGTACAGTCCTTCAGCTTTCAATGTTGTGCCAACCTTTTTATCCTAGTCTAAGATTAAAGTAAACTTCATACCCTTCCTTTTGTTATCATCTATTTGTTTATCCAAGAGTTGCTTGAATATCCCTAATGTATCTGATTCTACTACCATCGCTGGCAGTGCATTCCACGCACCAATAACTACCTGTGTAAACAACCTTCATCTGACATCTCCAGGCCTCCTTCCAATCACTTTAAAATTATGCTCCCTGCGTGATAGCCATTTCGACCCTGGGAAGAAAAGTCTCTGGTTGTCCACTCTGTCTATGGCTCAGCATCTTGCACACCTCTATTAAGTAAGCTCTCATTCTTCTTCACTCCAATGAGAAAAGCCTAGCTCACTCAGAAATTCTACAAAAGACATGCCCTCCAGCGCAGGCAGCATCTTGGTAAATCCTGTCTGCACCCTCTTGAAAGCTTCCAATTTCTTCCCATAATGGGGTGACCGAACTCAGCACAATAATTCATGTGTGATCTAACCAGTGCTTTATAGAGTTACAGCATAATCTCCTGGCTCTTCAACTGAATCTCCATGCTAATGAAAACCAACTCACCATACTGCTCTCAACTTGAGTGGCAACTTGGTGATACCTATGGACATGGGTGCTAAGGTCCGTCTGCTCCTCCACACGGCCAAGAATGCGAGGTTTGACCATGTAATCTGCATTTGAATTCGAACTTCAACAATGAATCACTTCAGAAAATAGGTAATTGGAGTGGAATTAAGCCATTTAGCCAATTGGATCTGCTGTGCCGTTTAATCAAGGGTGAAATATTTCTCAGCCGCGTTCTGTTGCATTCACGAACTGATCAATTGATCCCCTTATTAATGAAAAACGTATTCATCTCTATCTGAAAGAAACAATTTTTTCTGTGTGCGGGAGTATGCCTGTGTTAGCATGTAAGTGTTCATATCTGTATCTATATGTGTTGTGTATTTAATGTGTCTATGTATGTTTGTGTGTATCTCTGTCGTCATCTCTGGGAAATGCAGCCTTTGTGGTTTTTGTGGTAAATCCACTGAAACTGAGATCAACACCCTCGCCCCTTCCCCCATCTCTACTGTCTGTCAATGTTAAGTGTAGAGTCATACGATGTCACCCTCTGCTGGCCTCACCATGCCACTGCACAAGTGTCAGATTTTTTCTCTCTCTCTCAGAGGACATCAAACACTATCAATCTCTCAAATTGCATGGCTGTTTCGTTTTTCAAATAATGTCTTTAGAAGCACAGAGCAGTTTCATCTGATACCTAGCGATAGCGTTCCTGAGATATTACCACCATCACTATGTCAGTTTCAGGACTTTTCAATCTTTTCTCATTTATCATTTGTAGGAGTATTATGAAAGATTTCAAGTAAATGAACGTGCAATAACTTCATTGCATCAACTTACAAATCGTTCCGTCGACATTGCTTGGATGCATTTGCGGATGAAAATACTCTTTAATTTGTGCACCCTGTGTCAAAAATAATCTTTAAAGAAAAGTAACTTCCACATTGCAGAGCGAGCATAGATATTACTTTACCTGAACATTCTCCACTCTAAGGGTCCTCAGTACGAATAAAATCCTCTATATACTAAACTGTAGGTGTGTGCGTGTGCAGATGTTTCTGTCAGTTTGGATGTCGCTATGAGATGCCTCCCTCCCCCTCCCTCCCAGACTGAATCCCTGATGGTTGTCACCATGCGGTGCTGTCAACGCAAAGGAGTGTGAAGGCCAGCAGAGGGGGACATTGCATCACTTTAAACACCAGAGAAGCTGACAGATCCGCTGTGCACATGGACACGCAGATGCACACAGAGACGAATACAGGCACGCAGACAAAACGCAGAGATGAAAACAGACACGAAAATACACAAAAAGACAAATACAGACACGCAGATACACAAAAAGATGAACGCAGACACACAGATATACACAGAGACTAACACAGATACGCTGGTACGCACAGAGATGAATACAAAAACACAGATACACACAAAGGCGAATACAGACATACCGATACACACAGAGATGAATGCAGATGCACAGGCGCACACAGAGACAAATGCAGATGTGCAGCGACACAGAAACAAATACAGGCACACAGAGACAAATACAGACAGGCAGATACACAACAGAAATAAATACAGGTACACAGACACACATAGAGACGAATACAGACACGCAGATAGAGAGATGAATAGACTCACACAGATGCCCACAGAGATGAATACCGACACAAGGATTCACACAGAGATGAACACAGACACACAGAGACAAACACAGACGCACAGATATACACAGAGACGAATGCAGACACACAGATACTCACAGAGATGAATGCAGGCATGCAGATAGACATAGAGACGAACACAGACATGCAGATACAGATATGAATACAGGCATGCAGATAGACATAGAGACGAACACAGACATGCAGATACAGATATGTGTATAGGCATGCAGATAGACATAGAGACGAATACAGACACGCAGATACAGAGATGAATGCAGGCCCGCTGTTACAGAGACAAGCAGATATGCAGAGAGACGGATAGATACACACAGATGCTCGCAGAATGAATACAGACACGCAGATACACAGAGAAATGAATAGAAACACACAGATACACACAGAAATGAATACAGACACGCAGATACACACAGAGACAAACACAAACACGCAGATACACACAGATACACGCCGATACACACAGAGATGAATAGAGTCACACAGATGCCCACAGAAATGAATACAGACAGACGGATACACACAGAGATGAACACAGACACACAGATACAGAGACGAACACAGACGCGCAGATACACATAGAGACACGCAGATACACACAGAGACGAATTTAATGACACACACATACACACAGATGAATACAGGCAAGCAGATGCACATAGAGATGAATACAGACACGCAGATACAGAGATGAATGCAGACACGCAGATGCACACAGGGATGAATAAAGACAAGCAGATACAGAGAAAGACAAATATAGACACGCAATTACACACAGTGATGCATAAAGTCACACAGATACCCACAGAGACGAATACACATACACGTATACACACAGAGTTGAACAGAGACACACCGTTATACACAGAGACAAAAACAGACACGCTGATACACCAGAGATGCGCAGATACACACAGAGACGAATAGAGACACACAGACACACAGAGAGGAATACAGATGCGCAGATACACACATGTGAATACAGTCAGATACACATACAGAGGAATACAGACATGCAGATGCACACAGACACACATACAGGCACACAGAGACACACAGAGATGAATGTAGATGCACAGACACACACGGAGACTGATGCAGTAGCACAGATACTAATACAGACACACAGATGCACATGCACACACATAACCCAGTCATCACTACACCCACTGACACACTGACGTTTATATAAACATTGGGAAGCTGCCAGCACTTATTTTACACGTGGTGACTTTCTCAATATTTCACTCACTCTGTGTGGCTTGTATCAATCTTTCTGAAGTTCCATAGGTAAATCTCTGCATGTTCTCTAAAGCTTCCAAATCTTTCCTTTAATGAGGTGACTAGAACACGGTATTACAAGTGTGGTGTTATGACACGACGATAAACCCTTCTGCTAATTAAACCAAACACTCAGAAAAGCTCACCTCGCTCATAATCTGTTAAAGTCGAGTGGCAGAAAGCTCGCAAATTCGAATACTTAATAGAAAATAATATCAATGTGTTCCTTAAACTAAAAGTGAACATTGAACAACAACAGTTATTCCCAACTCTAAGCTTCCCTTTCTCTGAAATGTTTGTTATCTTCTTCCACCTTTAATAATATACTCTTCCAATTAAAGAAAACTTGTATTAAAATTACTTAAACCAGACAGCGGCTGTAATCTCCAATGCCCTCCTTCTTTCTACTGAATATCTCCCTGGGTCATTTTTTGCCTTTTAATGCAAGGGCTTTTCATCCAAAAAAAAAGTATCTCGCACTGAGAATGTTGTTCATGGCAGACTCGCACAATGGTGGTTTACTCTCTGTCTAACTTTCAAAATGCGTGCCTCTTTATTCCCTCAACATCAGCTCATCTCCTTGGTTTGATGTGGGTTTCCTCCGGGTGCTCCGGTTTCCTCCCACAGTCCAAAGATTGCAGGCCAGGTGAATTGGCCATGCTAAATTGCCCATAGTGTTAGGTAAGGGGTAAATATAGATGTAGGGGTATGGGTGGGTTACGCTTCGGCGGTGTGGACTTGTTGGGCCGAAGGGCCTGTTTCCACACTGTAAGTAATCTAATCTAATCTAAAACAATAAATTTAAAATCGATTGGCTTTAGTATAGGGGGACATAATTTCAACTTGATTGGTTAAATTCGAATAGTTGCCAAAAGAGCAGCCAAAGCTCAACATATCTGTTTCACAGCCAGATGTTACATAGTTTTAATTGTCCAGCACACTCTGAAAATATTAGCTAGTCATATGACAAGAATTTGCAAGCTCTCAATGCAGAACAGCCTTTAACTTCATCACAGTGGGTTAAACAGTGGGATTATAGAGCTGCAGCATAACCTCACAGCTCTGAAACTGAGCTCCCCGGCTGTGAAAGCCTACACATCATACGCCTTCTAAACAACAGCACCAACCTGGATGGCAACTTTGAGTATCTATAGACATGGACCCCAAGATCCCGCTGTTCCAGATTTATCTTGAACTGTTACTCATCAGCTCAGTTCTGTCAATGTCCTGTTGCAACCTACAACAGCCGTCCATACTAACCACAAACTCCACCAAAGTTCTTGACATCGGTGAATCTATGAACCCACCCTTCCAATTCGTCATCCAACTCTCTTATGAAAAAATCACAAAGAGCAGATGTCCCATAACAGATCACCAAGCTCGTCACCAAGCTCCAGGCCGCATCTGTTCCTCTACTACCACCTCTGTCTACTGTGGGCCAGCCAATTCTGCATCCAGACAACCATATCTCCCTGTAAGCCATATCTCCTTATCTTGTGAATGAGCTTATCGTGGATAACTTTATCAAACGCCTTGTTGTAATCCATATATACCACATCCACTGCTCTAATTCATCAACGTGTTTTGTCACATCCTTAAGGAATTCAATAAGATCTATGACCTGCTCCTCACAAAGCCATGCTGACTATCTCTCATCGTTTATAATTTTCCAAGTATTCATAAATCCTGTCTCTCAAATCCTCTCCAATACTTTGCCCGTCATTAGTGTAAGACTGGTTACCAATACTTCCCAGGGTTATCCCTATTCCCTTTCTTGAACCAGGCATGAACTTTTGCCAGAACCCTGTCATCTGGCACGACTCCAGCGGACAGTGAGGATGCAAAGATCATCGCAAAATGCACAGCAATCTCTTCTTACTTCCTATAGTATCCTAGGGCATATCCTGTTTGGCCAAATAAATTTATCTGTCTGTGTGTTTCTCAAATTTTTCAACACATCCTCCTGTTCGAGCATGTCTGCCTGTTTCATGCTGTCCTCAGAAACATCAAGTTCCCTCTCATTAGTGAATACTGAAGCAAACATTCACTAAGAAACACCCCTACCTCCTCCGACTCCTGGCGCAAGTTCTCTCCACTATCCCTGATTAGCCCTACCCTCACTCTGGCCATCCTCTTGTTCCTGACATAAGTGTAGAACGTCTTAGGTTTTACCTTAATTCTACCCGCCAAGCCTTGATCATGCACACTTTTATCTCTCCCGAGTTCTTTCTTCATTTCCATCCTGGTTACCTTGCAACCTTCTCGAGCACTGTCTAACCCTTGCCTCCTCAACCTAATGTCAGCTTCATCCTTCCTCTTGACTAGATGTTCTAAAGCGCCTGGCACAATGAAGATATGGAGCTGTAAATGGATGGGAGATGCACATCCTGTCCCTTCCAGCATGGGCTGCAAGTTTCCCGACAGTGGGCAGTGATCAAACACAGTGTTACTTAGCAATGCACTTGGATAGTGGACACAGCTCTACATGCTGGAAGGGTAACTGCTCCAGGTTTACAGAGTTATTCACTGCACAGCTCCCCGTGGGCTGATGTGGTCTGCACAGTCTACAGATTGCTGGGTTGTATTGAGCTGTACATTGGCCTTGTCTGCACAGTGCTTCACGCTGAATAGATACCTCATCTGGACTATGATGTCTGATTCTGTGAGGTGGAGTTGGTATCGGGCATAACTGACCATTTGAGCTGATCTGTCAGCATATTTATTTTATGTTCTTACTCTTGTTATTGGACCCGCCAGCGTCTGACTCTGCCGGCTAACCCCATTTCTCTGAGAAGAGCCATGTTTATTCAACTTGTTGATCAAGTAATCATCCAAATATAACCCGAGTATCCGTTTCTGCACCTTAACCTGAGCGTTGGTGCTAATATCCCTGAATCCCCGGGGACGTAATTATGAAGTTCAGAAACAATGTGCAAAGTGCACGACTCATGCTCTTCTATACATAACCGCTGTGGGTCCCATTTGGATCCTTAATGTATCAAGAGCTGGCTGCTCAGAAACAATGAAAAGGTGTGTCTCGGGCTGTTCACTTCCTGGTGTGTCCCATGTGGTGCTCTATGAACAGTGGAGTGTGTGTTGGGCTGTTGTTCACTTCCCGATGTGCCCCATCTAGTGCTCCATGGTGGACAGGGGTTTCCAGCACCTTTGAGAAACGTCTTCGAAACTTGGTCTGTGCCTGTTCACTGAACATCTGTATTTGTCCCTCTCAGCTGATCATGTGGTCGGTTACACGAGGAAGCCCCTCGAGTATTATTGTTAATTACCAGGCAGTGAATTTATAACTGAGGGGCTCCAGACTGACTCCTGTTATTGGAACGTTAGTGGAGGTGCTGGGAATGGTTTGCTGGAGGTTGTGCTGTCAGCTGCCTCAGACATTCAGAGAGACCTGAGCATTTGGTGTCCCAACTCTGGATGGAGGATGGGGACGATAGTAACAGCATCTGGGTCTGTAACATGAACAATAAATAGAGCAGAGGCTGCAGAGAGGGGAAGCTCGGAAACCACGCAGTGAGTGTGTCTGGGGAAATGGATCTGCTGGACCCACTCCGGGTTTTCCAGGAACAGCTTCCCAAGCTCCACTTAACCCTGGAGCAGAGTTTGAGGGGACACTGATTGAACAAGGAGCTGGTCATAGAGCGGCGTCAACTCCTTTACCACGACCTGCAGCTTCTCATCAGGGGGAGGACCGTGCTACCAGTGGTTTTTGCGTCAGAGTTTCATTCAGCATCTATGTTCCAGAACTTTCCAGGCAGGACTGGGTGACAGCTCCATCATCTCTCCGATCTCAACATCAGTGTCATCATTCAGTGACGGAGGATATATATGGTGGATGAGAGCAATAGGCCCGCTGGGAACATCAGGCAGCAGACGATCAGGGTGATGGAGCAACACATGCCATGTCTGCATGGCTCAGAGTAAACCCTTCAGTACACACGGTATCACTAGGTCTTGTAATCCCTCTGTATTTCAGTAACATACTGCCTGCCGTTCTTCCTGGAAGAAAATGACAGGTTATATATGACGTTAAATCCCACCTGCCAAACTTTTATCTATTGATTAACTTGTCCATATCCATTTACAGACTCTGCAACTTCCATTGATTATTTATTTTCCTGCTTATCTTAGTTCCATTGGCAAACTTAGTTACAGTACATTTGTTCCACTTCACAAGATCATTGATATAGATGGTAAATAGCTGAGGACCCTGCACTGGTCACTGTGTGACCCTACTGGTTACATTCTTTTAAACTGATTAAATCTGATTTATCCGGATGCCTGCTTTCTGTCTGATAACCAGCCCTCCCCAATTCCCGTGTAACACGTTCAAAGGACTGAAGAAAGACGAGGAACCTCAGTCAGCAATCCAGCTCCTCCAGCCTGCTCCACCATTGAATACAATCATACCTGATGTCAGCCTGCTTCACCATTGAATACAATCATATCTGATGTCAGCCTGCTCCATCATTGAATACAATCATATCTGATGTCAGCCTGCTCCATCATTGAATACAATCATATCTGAAGTCAGCCTGCTCCATCATTGAAAACAATCATATCTGATGTCAGCCTGCTTCACCATTGAATACAATCATATCTGATGTCAGCCTGCTCCATCATTGAATACAATCATGACTGATGTCAGCCTGCTCCATCATTGAAGACAATCATGGCTGATGTCAATCTGCTCCATCATTGAATACAATCATATCTGATGTCAGCCTGCTCCACCATTGAATACAATCATGGCTGATGTCAGCCTGCTCCACCATTGAATACAATCATGGCTGATGTCAGCCTGCTCCACCATTGAATACAATCATGGCTGATGTCAGCCTACTCCACTATTGAAGACAATCATGGCTGATGTCAGCCTGCTCCAACATTGAATACAATCACGGCTGATGTCAATCTGCTCCAACATTGAATACAATAACGGCTGATGTCAGCCTGGTCCATCATTGAATACAATCATGGCTGATGTCAGCCTGCTCCACCATTGAATACAACCATGGCTGATGTCAATCTGCTTCACCATTGAATACAATAACGGCTGATGTCAGCCTGCTCCACTATTGAATATAATCACGGCTGATGTCAGCCTGCTCCACCACTGAATACAATCATATCTGATGTCAGCCTGCTTCACCATTGAATACAATCATATCTGATGTCAGCCTGCTCCATCATTGAATACAATCATGACTGATGTCAGCCTGCTCCAGCATTGAAGACAATCATGGCTGATGTCAATCTGCTCCATCATTGAATACAATCATATCTGATGTCAGCCTGCTCCAACATTGAATACAATCATGGCTGATGTCAGCCTGCTCCACCATTGAATACAATCATGGCTGATGTCAGCCTGCTCCACCATTGAATACAATCATATCTGATGTCAGCCTACTCCACCATTGAATACAATCATATCTGATGTCAGCCTACTCCACTATTGAAGACAATCATGGCTGATGTCAGCCTGCTCCAACATTGAATACAATCACGGCTGATGTCAATCTGCTCCACCATTGAATACAATAACGGCTGATGTCAGCCTGGTCCATCATTGAATACAATCATGGCTGATGTCAGCCTGCTCCACCATTGAATACAACCATGGCTGATGTCAATCTGCTTCACCATTGAATACAATAACGGCTGATGTCAGCCTGCTCCACTATTGAATATAATCACGGCTGATGTCAGCCTGCTCCACCACTGAATACAATCATGGCTGCTTTCAATCTGCTCCATCATTGAATACAATCATGGCTGATGTCAATCTTCTCCACAATTGAATACAATCATATCTGATGTCAGCCTGTTCCAACATTGAATACAATCATGGCTGATGTCAGCCTGCTCCATCATTGAACACAATCATGGCTGATGTCAGCCTGCTCCATCATAGAAAACAATCACGGCTGATGTCAGCCTGCTCTGTCATTGAATACAATCATGGCTGATGTCGTCTCGGTCTCAGTCCCACTTTCCGGCCCACTCTCCATATCCCCTCAATTACTCAATATCCCAGCATCCACTGCACTCTGGAACAGTGAATTACACTGATTTAAAATGCTTTGAGAGAAGTTCTCTCATCACTGTTCTAATTGCACTCCTCTTATCCTAAAACTCTGATCTCTTGTTGTAGGTTGCCCCACATGAGGAAATACCCAATGCATGTCGACATTATCAATCATCTTTAGCATTGTCCAGTCCTCAGTTACATCTCCTCTCATTTTTCTAAACGCCAGAGATATAGGCCTGAATTGCTCAATCTCTCTTCAGAGGACAAACTCCTTATCTCTGGAAACAGTCTAGTAAACCTCTTCTGAACTGCCTCTATGGTAATTGCATCCCTCCTGCAGTCAGGATATGAAAACTGTACACAGTACTCAACTGCGATCTCACAAATGCCTGGCATTATTGCAGCAGTACCTCCCTCGCTTTATAATCTATTCTTTCAAAAATAAATACCAAATTTGCAGTTGCCTTTCTCATTATCTGCTACACCTGCATCTGTGTCTTTTGCGATATGGATGAGGATACCAGATCCCTCTGTACCTAAGCACTCTGTAGTTTCCCTCTGTTTGGATAGGAAGTTGCCTTTCTGTTACACTGACCAAAACGGCCGCATACTTTTCATTGTTTCGTTTCATCTGCAACCTATCCTTAACCATTCATTACAATTTCTCAACTGAGTCAGTGTCTTCTGAAAAACTGATTATAGCATGTCCATCCCCTCAAATAGGTGATAGTATTTATTGCTAATAGTTGGGGCCTGGGGACTGAGCCCTATGGTATTTTTGGAAACAGAAAATGAACCAGTTATTCCAACTCAATGCAATTCTTTGTTTCGCCAAGCCTACATCCAAGTGAATAAATTACTTCTAACCATATGCAACTTTATTCTGCAGATTAATCTTTTATGCACACCTTATTCCATGTCATCTTCAAGTCCTGATTTTACATCTCCAGGATCCTCATTATGCAGCTTGCTTGTCACATTCTTAAAGACTGAAATAAATAATGAAAATATGATTCATCCTTTGTAAAATTATGTTGATTCTGATGGATTGTGGCTTCACTCTGTAAATGTCCTTTCATTAATTCCTGAAAAATCGATTTTAAGCATGATTCCAGCATTTTCTCACTACTTTATATTCCATCGTGATTGTGGTAAGCTTGTATTCTCACCTCTATATATTGTCTTCATTCCCTCCAATCCTGTATAATTGACACATGGTGTGAAATGGCCGACTCTGGTTGCTGTGTAAGAAGCATGAGTGGCTGAATGGACTCATTCTCTTCCCTGTGCACAAAATCAATGGGCTGATGTCAAAACAAAATCAAAACAAAACATAGATTAAACCGAGCTGAACCAAGGCAAATTGAATTAAATTACATGAAGTTACAATACCCAGCACAATCCTACCAAAGCTCCCAATCACCAGTAGCATGAGTTGCCATACCCGTATTTGTTCAGAATTCTTCCTCTCAGAGCCCTCACTGTTACACAAATGTCCTGACCAATATAGCCAATAAAACCATGTGTATATGGTTGAAATAGGGCCTCCACGTCCTATGACAATGTTCATTTCTTGGGTGCCCATACTCATAAGGAAGTCGAGGGGAATGGGCTCCATAACTAGCCTACACCACGATCAGAGTCCTGGGAGGTTTCCTGGAACCCAGTTCATCAGAATGTTCTTCCTCGCACAAAATGAAAGAATACTAAACAATTTATTCCCATGCAAGTCCAAAGAGGGAAGATTCAGCGAACACAAGAGGAGGGGCACCGGATTTGCCTTGACCTCGGTTCCCAAAACCCCTTCCAAAACACTTGCTGTAGTGCACCAATACATACGAAGCTTGTGGCATGATCACAAGCAATACGTAAGTATACCAACATCTATTATGCATTTGGGGCATATTGGGGACCCTCCTGTCTTAAATTTGACAGGCTGCTCGGGTGTCAATTAAACCATGCGGAGTACCTTCAACTGCATAGCCTACATCCTATTGCAAATTGAAATCTTCCTTACGGTTTCCCAAATATCTTCCCACTCCTCTGGTGAGATCTCCACCCACAATTCCTAAGCCCAGATTCCATGCAGCCGCTCTATATCATTTGAGACACTACCTCTTAATAAATGATAGAGGGTGCTGACCGAGAGAGCACCTGTGGACGAAGCACTCTTCCCTCCATTTCCGACCTATGGGGACTAACCATTAATGTAGTCTTTTTCTCTGTCTAAAGTTCCTCACCTAAAAGTAACGAAAGTGGCCCCTCCAAGATAACTCATATTTCTGGCTCAGCTGCTCTAAAACCACCATGACCACCACGTCAAATAATTCTCCCAAACAGGAAACTCCTCTGGACTCTCAGAGCCAAAAGGCAAAATCCATCAATCCCAGCTGGGATCCTACCAATACTACAATGGGAGTCAAAGGGGAAGATCATTTTTTTAAATTGCCCTCACTTTGTCGCATCATTTTCCAGGCTTTAACTATTTTATGGACAATTGGATTTCTGCGATGGTCCATAACAGTCCTTGTCTTGTCCATGAACAACAGATTAATGAGGGGACATTTTGCCGGGGATGCCTCAATGTCCAGCCAAACTAACCGCAGGTCTTTGCAAGCTCAATCAGCCACATCCGATTGCAGAGAACCTCGTTGATATTTCTTAAAGTCCAGAAAATTCACACCCTTCATTTCCTGCAGAAGCTGCAATTTGGCGAGCGTCATAAGTGGCCACCTGTGGTTCCAGATAAACAAGCTTAACCAACTGTAAAGCCTCCATAGAACCGACCTGGAGAGCATGAAAAGGACCATTCGCATGGGATAGAAGAAATGAGGAAGTGCATTCATTTTAACCGGAGGTATTCTACCCAACCAGGATATTGGAATATCTTCCCAGAGCCGAAGGTCCTGTCTTATCTTCTCGAGCACTTGCACGAAGTTTGCTCTATATAATTGACAGAAGGCCGGTGTGATGAAAAATACCTAAATAGAGGAAACCTTCGTGTGACCATCTGAAAGGGAATCAGATTGCACCCCCCATGATCAGGTACTCGAATAACACCCAACAGGCATGATGTCCGATTTCATAAAATTGATGTTATACCCCGAGATAGATTCAAATAAATCAATCACTTCTTTAAAACGGGGCAAAGATATCATCAGGTTAGGTAGAGAGTGAGAACGTCATCTGTGTAAGGATGATGTCATGCCTTCCTGACCCTACCACCCGTTCAGTTATATTGGGGCCCATCTGGGTGGCCTCTGCCAACGGCTCAATCACCAATACAAATAATAACGGCGAAAGGGGCACCTCTGCCGATGCTAAAATTATACCATTAGACCTTATACCATTAGTGAGAACTCCTGTCGCTGTTGCGTCACTATATAATTCTGCCAACTGACAGGCAAAGACACCTCCAAGGCAAAACAGTTTCCAAGACATAAAAGAGGTATGGCCACTACACCCAAGTAAATGCTTTCTCTGCATCCAGCGAGACTACTAAGCCTGGAATCGACCTTGCTGGCACACCTGAACCATATTTTGCACTCTCCTAATATTAACAGGGGACCTGTGACTCCTAATAAAACGTGTCTGGTCCTCTCTCACAATGAAGGACAAGATCTTCTCCTGCCTCAACGCTAGTATTTTCGACAAAATTTTAAATTCCACGTTTAATAACTGCATAGGCCTATTTGAATAGGCAATACTCTGGGGCCTTCCCTCTCTTGAGAATAAGAGAAATGTTTGCTTCTCTCTGAGAGGATGGGAGGCAGTTCTGTCCACAAGAATAATTGAATATATGCAACATTGGCCCAGCCATCATGTCTATGAACTCCTAATAATTCTCACTCCACAAGCCATCTGGCCGATCGGTTTGCCACTCTGGAGCTGCCTTATCGCATCCTGTATCTCTTGGATGTCACGGGGCATTCAAAAGAGACTCCTTCTCTGAAGTTATACCTGGGAGGTCCAGGGTCTTAAAATGACTCCGTTTTCACCAATCTGTCCGCACAATCCTCTGACTGGAGCAACCCAGAGTAGAACTTTCTGAATGCTGCATTAACCCTTTTGGGACGGCAGGTGATAGTATCAGCACCCTCTCTAATGGATGTAATAGATTGGAGGCACTCTTCTTTCTGGCCAAGTGCGCCAAATACCTTCTCAGTTTAGCACCATACTCGAATAACCTCTGTTTCGCAAAGGAAATCTCCCTCTTTGCTGTCTCGGTGAGCGCAGTGTTCAGAGCAGCCCAGAGGGCTGTAATCTGCTGCAACTTAGTTACAGACAGTCTGTCAAAGAATGCTGTCTCAGCTACCTTCAGCCAAGCCTTGAGCATACGCTACTGCTTTCCCTTCTGCCGCTTCTGAGTCACCGAGTAAGAAATAATCAAACCCCTTGCATAGGCCCTGGCAGTCTTCCAGAACACAGATGGATTACCGGCCGTACCCAAGTTAATGTCCCAATAAAACCTTCAATTCCCGCGAAAAGTACTCAATGAATTTGCTATCTTTCAGGAGGCAAGGATCCATGCGCCAGTGCTGTGAGCTTGTCCATTCGTCATCGGCCTTAACATCCACGTACACTGCTGCATGATCAGAATTTTGCAGCGCAGCATCGAATTTAAAAAGTCCAATGGAGCCAAAAATATGTCAATCCTGGTATAGCACTTACGTGGGTTAGAAAAAAAAGGTGAACCCCCTACCTTCAGGGTGAAGACATCTCAAACGTCCACCAACGCAGCTCCCTGTTCAGGTCCACCAGCTGCCTTGATGTCGGGGAAATACCCGAGAGACCCCTTGACATCCTATCCACTTCGGGGTCCATAAGTCGGTTAAAGTCTCCCTTTTAATTGTACAATGTTCCCAAGGGTCATCAACCTGGAGTGTGCATTTGAGGGGGTGTGGTGGGGCAATATTATACAATGTCCCATGTTCCTCTCCATGTATTAAAGCTTTAAGGATCAGAAACCACTCACGTTCATCGTTAATTTGGTCAAACAACTGAAGCGGAAGGTTTATATGAATGAGTGAAGCTTCTCTTCTACTTTTCAAATTAAAGGATGAAATAAACACCGGACCGAACCTTCCCTGCTGTAACTTTAAGTGCTCCTTATCAGTTAGATGTGTTTCTTGCAGCAAGGCTACATTGACCCCTTCCTTTCTGAGGCTTGAAAGTATATTTTTCTCTTAATGAGTGAGTGACTCTCCTTAAGGTTCCACGTGCACCATTAAACAAGCGGTTAGCCATAACTATCCGAAGCAGCCCATGACCCACTGGGAGAAGAACCCCATTTATAGCACGTCAAGTGAAAGCAATAAACAGTTCATACAAACTTGAAACTATAACTACAATAACAACCAAATCAAAACTTCTCACAAATATTTCTAAAATGAGCCAACATATAACACTAATAAGTGGAGAGATCCCCCCTTCCTGCAGAGGGTGTACATATTACCCATTAATCCCTCATGGCTCTTCCGAGCTGAAGCCGCTCATCAAATCCAGGCAAAACAATGTTTTCAAAAGTTGCATGCGTCTTACAACAAGAAAATTAAATCCGTCCCGTCCATACTTTGACCTCAGGCAGTCCGGGTGAAACAAAATGTAACCACCCCCACCATCCCTAAACCCACTTTCTCATTCGGCGGTAAGTGAGAGAAATGAAAAGAAGTTGACGAGCTGGCCGTTTTCTTCTCGTTCTGGCAGCCCGACCAGGCTGATGTTCTTCTGATGGCCCTGATTTTCGAGGTCGTTGACCTACTCTACTAAGGCCCTTAGCTACCATTCCAGGGCTTCGACACGACCCGCCGAGGATTCTGCCATGGTTTCTAAAGCCGTGATCCACTGTTCCACCTCGACGATGCACGGCCCGAGACACTGGGTCTCCTGATCCTGCTTCTGCAGCTTGGCTGAGATCAGTTCCAGCCTGGTTCAGGTCTCCTCCATCGCTGAATCAATCTTCTCTCGCAGGCTCTGAACTCTGAGGCCAGGCTCTACTCCACAGATATGTCTCCTGGAGCGTTCGCAGAGGCCGACGTCACAGCCGCGGGTGTATCCATTGCTGAAGTGCACTGCTGGTTGTGATCCTCATGATCCTTTTCCCTTAGTTAGTTTCCGTTACTCACTTAAAATGGCATAGAGCAATACTGGGGATCAAAAACCTCCGATTTTACCACAATAGGGAAGAAAAAGATGGTGAATGCATAACTTTGTCTGGGTTCTGGTGCAGAGCTCAGCAGGGCAGACCTACTGGATCGCCGCCATCTTGGATCTCACCCGAATAATCACTGTTAACAAACTTTTTTTGAAATGGTTTGAAGATGTTTCTTGTAGGGGGAGACAATGGAGAACTATTGGATGTGATATAGTTAGATATTCAGGTGGATGTTTAAGAGTTCAGAAAGTGAATAGTAAATAAAATTGAACCAACGTGGTTCAGGGGTGACTTTGGGAAACGGAAAGGTAAAAGTGAAGTTGGCCTTCAGTTAACGGAAATTGGAATATCGAAGTAAAGGCGTTCTGCACAGACTGCATGCAGTGTGGATGAGATTATACCTGTGTTCTGTACTGTTTCAAAGAATGAGACGTGATCTCAGGGAAACTTAGAAAATTCACCCATAGCACACTGACTCATACAGGGGCATGGAGAAGTGCAGCAGGCAAAGTTAGGGGGAACCTAAGATGATCTCCAAAAAAAAGCTGAACAGAATATCCAGGAAAAAATTAGGACCCATTTCGAAACCAATGAGGTAATCAGTATGTGAAACCGGGGAACATTGATAGACTGTGACATGAAAGCTTCACATCTGTTTTATTTGAGAAAGGAAGATGCAGGTACAGAATTCAAGAAGATGGACAGGGAAGTTCTCGAGCAGATTTATATAAGATGCAAGTTGGGATTAATGGTTTTGGATGATGTAAAGTCCAGATGAGTTGTATCGCAGGATGCTGTTGGAGACAAGAGCGGAAATGTCCTGACCTAAATGTTTCAGTCGAATCTGACCACACAAGGGAGGTGCTAGAGGACTAGAAAACAGCTATGTGGTCCCAAGTCACCCGGAAGGTGGTAGCGATACACCAGTGTCTGGTGGTGTACCACAGCGAGAAGTGAAATGTATCTAATTATTTATGGTATTCATAAATGATGTAAATATTAATGTGGAGGGGGTGGTGGGGGCTGGGGGCTGAGCGTAATAAGTAATTTTGTGTTTGACACAAAGATTGGCCAGGTGGTTGGCAGTGAGGAGGAAGGCCTTATGTTACAGGAATGTACAGGTGGAATGGTCAGATCAATGGCAGACGGAATGGAACATTGATAAATAGGATGTGATGGACTTTGGATGAAGGAACTAGACAGGGGAGAATTCAATAAATAGCAGAACACTAGGGAGGTCAGAGGGTGTTTCTCCACACATCCCTGAATGTGACTGGACAGTGCCATACCCAGTTAAGAAATCAGACGGGACGGTAGGCATAGTGTTTGTTCATCGAGGCGACATAATATGAGTTAAACATGCCATTAGTTAGGCCATCGATAGAATACTGTGTGCAGTTCTGGCAGCCACATTACAGGAAGTGTTTTGGCTTCTCAGTAACATCAGAAGCTATTGGGGTCACCACAGAGTTGGAAGCTTCAGTGCATTTGTTTTCCTTCCTAGATTGGAGAACTGCATCTGACAATCTGTGTCTGATCTTTCGTTTTTACCAAGTACATGTTTATGGGATATTACTATATCAGAACATTTCATTGTTGATAGAGTCTAGGCAAAGCCTTGAAATATTTTTGAGCAGCTCTGCGGTCTTCTATAACACGTGACTCCTCCTCTTCTTGTATAATTCGTTGGATGCACTAAATGGGCTATCTATAAACTTCTCCAATAAACTCATTGAGCTGAATGACTTCCTCATATTCCTGTGAAGCCAGCGTGAGGCGCTGAATAATCTCTTCCTTATAACTGTGGACATGTGCAGTGCCCAGCCGCACTGTTGCATGAATGTTACCGATACTTCCAACAGAACAACCTGAATGTTGTCCAGATCTTGCTGCACATGGACACAAACTAGTTCAGGAGTTGAAGGGGAACATTTTTCCTGAATATTGTGTGACCTTCAATGAACACCCTTACTTCTAATCTTTATGAAGCAGCTGAAGATGTTTGTGCTGAGGAAGCTACCTTGAGGATCTTTCGCAGATATGTCCAGGACTGCATGGATTTTTGTACCGAAACCACAATCATTGTGCTTTATGCTTTAAATCACTCTAACCAGGGAAGTTTACAACTCATTCCCATTAAGCGCAATCCTAGTCAGGCTCCTTGAGACCGTCCTTAGTTAAATGATGCCTTGATGTCAGGGCCGGTCACTCTTCCCTGAGCCCTTGTGTTCACGTCTTTTGCTCATATCAATAGGTCACAATGTGGGGGTAATGAGTGCTTTTTGACCAATCAGAGTTGAGGGCTGTGAAGAACTGGACATGAAAGAGGATATTATACCTTATGATCTTATTGTGGGTGAAGACATGCTTGCAGGGGGAGGGGGGCGTGTGGATGAATGACATACCCCTGGTTGTGGGGTTCTCACATTCTATTATTGGATAGTAGAGGGTGTTATTTTCCTGGAAGCTCTGTTATTGAATGTTGCCAGATTGTCTGGACCATCTCTGGCTGAGGTGCTGGGGCTGTATTCACCGTGAAACTGGGTCTACAACATGACCAACATATGAAGCACAAGTTGCAGAGAGGGGAAGCTCTATAAAGAGAGATGTGCGACCTCTTTGATACCCAACCTGGGCTTTCCAATTACATTTTCCAGCCCACATCGTGTGTGACAGTTTTGAGGGGCTGAATGGTCTCCTGTTTTTCTGTGCACTAGGGTATCGCAGTAAGTAATTCTAACTGTCCCTGTCTAGCAGGTTTGAGAGACTGAATGGAACACAGAAACATGGGACTGAGGGGTAGGAGTGGGCCATTACACACTTTGAGCCTTCTCCACCAGGCACTAAAATTGTGGCTGATCAGGTTATGGGCACAGCCCCACTTCCCTGTCTGTATCCCGTTATCCATGACTCACTTCTCTGCCAAATATTTAACCAACTCAGCTTTGAATCAAAGTAAACAAAGGGGCATCTCAACCTTGTGGGGAAGAGAATTCCCACATGAAATGCCTGTTTAGAATGTCTCCTCATCCCTCTTATAAGAGTCATATAACATGCAAATTTGTCCGTGCTGACCAGACATCCCAGTCTGATCGAGTCTGATTTGCCAGCATTTGGCTCATATTCCTCTATACCTCCTTATTCAGATACCCATCAAGATGCCAGACTCCATCACTTCCTCTGGCAGATGATTTCATATGCACACCTCCCTCTGTATGAAAAAAAATTCTCTAAGTTCCATCTAAAATATTTCCCCTCGCACCTTAAACCTGGCAACATTCTTATAAATCTTTTCTGAACCCTTTCAAGTTTCACAGCAACCTTCGTACAGCAGGGAGACCAGAACTGCACACAGTATTCCAAAATGTGGCCTCACTGACATCCTGTATAGCTGTCACATGACATCCCAATTCCGAAATTCAATGCTCTGACAAATGAAGGCAAACATACCAAACACCTTGTTCACGATACTATTCACTTTGAAGGAGTGTTGCACTACATCTCTCCGTCTCGTTGCTCAGCAACATCCGCCAATAAATTTCCATTAAGTACCCCGATTTGCTTCCCAAAATGCTGCACTTCACATTTATCTGAATTAAACACCATCTGCCATTCGTCAGCCCATGGGCCAGTCTGATCGAGGTCTCATTGCACTCTGAGATAATTTTCTTCATTACCCACAACACCAAAAATGTTGGTGTAATCTTCAAACTTGCTACCCTTACCACCTATGGTCACATCCACATCATTTATATAAATGACGAAAAGCAGTGGGCTCAGCATTGATCCTTCTGGCACACTACTGTTCACAGGCCTCCAGTCTGAAAAGCAATCCTCTACCAACCTCTGTCGCCTTCTCCAATCTTTTTTTTTATTCAATTGTCTTGGGTGCGCTGGTTCCCATGTGACCTAACCTTACTAACTTGCCTAATATGCAGAATCTTGTCGAAGAACTTGCCCCAGTCTATATGGAAAGCATCTACAACACTGCCTTCATCAATCTGCTTGGTCACCTCTTTAACATACTCAGTCAAATTAGTGTGACACGATATCTCATGCAAAAAACCATGGTGACTATCCCCAATCAAGCCTTGCCTTTGAACATGCATGCAATTGGCTATCCCTCAGAATCCCGTCCTACAACTCACCCACCACTGATGTCAGGCTCACTGGTCCAGAGTTCCCTGGGTTGTTGAGTAACTGTTTTCTTCTCTACTGCCACTCCTCTATTGGTCACAGCAAATTATCGGTGTTACCAGTTTGATGATATGGCTTCCAATATAGGTCTCACATTGGGTCATGGTCGTCCTAGGAAGAAGTCATGTAGATTTCCTTCTCTGTTAAAATAACAAATTCATGACTAAAACAAGTTCCTCAAGCTATGATGTAAAGATGAATGACAAACAGTGTAGAAATTACAAAAATGTACATTGATATTTCCATTACTAAACGTAATGAGGAGCACAAACATGTGCAGACACATACAGATACATACACAGGCACACATAGACAAATTGAAACACACACACAGACGTGCACACGCAGACACACTCAACCTCACAAAAACACAGAAGCACAAAACCACGGACACACAGACACAAATGCACCCGCAAATACACACACTAACACAGACGAATGCACGTACCATAGTGCGTACAACATTAAAGCAGTAAAAAGGCCATTTGGCCCATCCAGTCAACTGAACAATTGATCATGGATGAAATGTTTTTCAAGCCAGTTCTACTACCCTCTCACAACAAGCCTTGAACCCATCTTTAATCATAACTTATCGAGTTATATCCTCGACTCTAAGATGTGTGTATTTGCGGCACGTGCATGCACGTGTGTATCTTTGTGTGTGTGTGTGTCTCTTTGTGCGTCCGTGTGCATGTGTTGTCTGTGGGTGGGTGTGTCTGTTCGTGTGCATGTGTCTGTGTGT
Organism: Chiloscyllium punctatum; assembly: GCF_047496795.1. Classification (NCBI taxonomy): domain Eukaryota; kingdom Metazoa; phylum Chordata; class Chondrichthyes; order Orectolobiformes; family Hemiscylliidae; genus Chiloscyllium; species Chiloscyllium punctatum. Next base: position 78,453,623 of record NC_092768.1, read on the forward strand.
CTCTGTGTGCGTGTCTTTGTGTGTGTGTATCTGTGTATGTGCGTCTATGCGTGTGTGTGTGTGTCTGTGTGTGTGTCTTCGAGGAGGAAGTGAGGACTGCAGATGCTTGAGATCAGAGCTGAAAATGTGTTGCTGGAAAAGCGCAGCAGGTCAGACAGCATCCAAGGAACAGGAGAATTGACGTTTCGGGCATAAGCCCTTCTTCAGGAATGTGTGTCTGTGTGTGTATGTCTGGGTGCGTGTGTATGTGTATGTGTGTCGTGTACGTGTTTGTGTATGTGTGTATGTGTCCTAATAGCAGGAGACAGCATTATCGAGAACGGTTGTTTTTTGGACTGGAGGCCTGTTGTTATGGACTAGGCCAGACCACTCAAAATATTCTTGAGCAGGCAGCGCAGAATGTAACTTTGTAATTTGTTTCAGTAAGTGCACAGTAAAAATTATCAGGTTTTAACATAGACAAAAAATATTCACAAAACTACACAATGAAACACAAAGAACAGAATAAAGAACCCCTACAGAACTCAATCTATTCAAACTAGACTTAATTAGCTGTTCTGGAAGTACACAACCATCCCAATCAGCAACCCCCCCCCTTAAAAAAATACAAATGGAACAAATGATTGCACGTCAAAGTTAGAAGGGCAGAAGGGGGGGGGGAGAGAGGAGGGGGAGAGAGAGAGAGAGAGAGAGAGAGAGAGAGAGAGAGAGAGACTGTCGACAGGGCTAAACTGCAAACTGGTTCTGGACTGAACTGCTCACCTCGAGAGCTGACCACTCCCCTTTCATTACACCTTTAATCACAAAACCGTTCAATCTCTGTACCAAACCAATCACTTTGGAGCCGGGAACTATTTACGACGCCTATAAAAAAAAAATTTAGGATACAGTATCTTTTAGAAAAGGAAGCTTGTAGAGAAAAGGGACCAGCGTTGTGACACTGTGCACGGTGGTGCTCCACAGGGACTTCTGCTCAATCCATTTTGGTTTTGACATTTAGACAATTGATTCAGATGAGAATTATAGAAGGCGTTGTTGGAAAGATTGTGGATGAAACCAAGTTTGGCTATATAGTGGACAGTGAAGATTACACAGGGACCGTGATCAAATGGCTTGATGAATCTGAAGAGTTGTACAGCACCAAAGCAAACACTTTTGACCAACTCGTCCATGCCAACCTGATTTCAGAAAGTAATCGTGCCCTCCTTGGGGTGGTGCAGTGGCTCAGTGCTTAGCACTACTGCCTCACAGTACCAGGGACCTGAGTTTGATTGATGGCACAGCTGACTGACTGTGTGGAGTTTTCACATTCTCGCTGTGTCTGCGTGGGTTTCTTCCCACAGTCCAAAGTTGCGCAGCTTATGTCAATTGGCCATGCTAAGTTGCACATAATACCAGGTGCATTAGTCGGGGTGAATGTGGTGAGATGGTTCTGGGTGGGTAACTCTTCAGAGAGTTGGTGTGGACTTGTGCTACACTGTAGGGAATCTAATCTATTTGCCAGCAATTCGAACATATCATTCTAAATCCTTCCTATCAATATATCCATCTGGGTTCCTTTTAAATGTTGTAATTATACCTACCTCCATTACTTCTTCTGGCAGTTCATTATGTACACGCTCCACATTCTGAGTGATAACGTTGCCCCGACGTCACTTTAAAATCTTTCCCCTCTCACATTAAATCTATGCCTTCTAATTGTGGACTTCCAAGCATGGGGAAAAGATCTTGACTATTCGCCCCCTATCCATGCACTTCATGAATTTAAAACCTCTAGAAGGTGCAAATATGTCTCCCACCCAAGGTCTGTGCTTACAGGCATCCGGGGCTTAAATTCTGAAATTCAATACTGACACCTCTTCCATCTCGATCAAACCCCAATTTTAAAATCATTTTACTCAATGCGTTCAGACATATTATTAAACACCTCTAGTTGGATGAGTTGGCCTCCAGTTGGCCCTATAGGGGCCAGAGGTAGGGACACTACCACCACTCCACAATAGCCTCAAACGTTGCAGCATTATTCTCCTGTGTGTTCGTTCATCAGCCTATTCTGACATGCTACACCTGAATCCAGACAATCTGGTCTCGAGCTAGGGGCACTTCCAGGGAAGTTCAGGAATTGGAATAGAATCCAGAGCTCTGCCTCAGAGGCAGGGATACTACCGACTGCACAAAATCTAAACCATGCCCAAATTTTTAACTTTAAATGCCAGCTTCCAGATCGGTATGAATTTTTTGAAATCTGGTTCACTTTACTGAATTACCCAGTTAAAATAATAACGTTGTTAAAAAATGCAAGGTACTTGCCTCAACTGTAGGATGTCGAGTTGATGTGCTCTGCCTTCGAGATAAACTATGAACATCTTTAAATACTTGTCTATTATTTCCAGATTAAATGGCTATTATCTGTAGGCTGTAATATGAGGGAATGACATCCTGCAGACACACACAGCACTATGAAGGATCTCGAATAAATATCAACACGGAACACCAGAGACAAAAACAGAGCTTACTTTCTGGCCTGAAACACCGATCACGGTTTCCCATCTCTAACGTGTGACTGCCCTTGTCCTAAAACCAGTATATGATACAAGGTAACTGATTATTTTCCAGCCTTTCTTCCCCGGTATTCTCACTCACTGGGCTAAATTGCAGATGGAGTTTAATATTGATAAATGCAAGGTATTGTACTTTGGTAAAACAAACAAAAAAAAACACATATACAATTAAATATTGAGCCATTGGTAGTGTTGTAGAACAGATCAACCTGGGGTTTCAGGCATAATTCTTTGAAGTTTGCTTCATAGGTAGACAGGATGGTTATGAAGGTGTTTCACTTGATGTTCTTCATTATATAGACATAGTCATAGAGATGTACTGCACGGAAACGGACCTTCTGGTACAACTTGTCCATGTCGACCAGATACCCTAACATCATCTTGTCAATTTTGCCAACCCCTGCCCATATCCGTCTGAACCCTTCCTATTTATATACTCATCCAGATGTTTATTTTTAAATACTTTACCTTAACCAGCCTCTGGCAACTAATTTCATACGCATACAACCCTCTAAGCATAAAGATTGCCACTGTGGTTCTTTTTAAATCTTTCCCCTCTCATCTTAAACCTATGCCCTCTAATTGTGGACTCGCTTACCCCGGGGAAAAAAAAAACATTGTCTATTTACCCAATGCATGCCTCTCATGATTTTATAAACCTCTATAATTCACCTTTCAGCCCCTAATGATTCAGAAAAAACAGCCTCAGCCAATTCCGGCTCTCCCTACAGCTCAAATCCTCCAGCCCTGGCAACATCTTTGTCATTTTTTTCTGAAACTTTCCAAGTTTCACAATATCTTTCCGATAGGAATGAGACTAGAATTGTACGCAATATTGCAAAAGTGGCCAAACCAATGTCCTGCACAGCCGCAACATGACCTCCCAACTCTTGCACTCAGTGGTTTGAACAATAAAGGAATGCATATTAAACACCTACTCCACTATCCTATCTACCTGCAACTCTACATTCAAGGAAATATGACCCGTACTCCAAGGTCTCTTTGTTCAGCAACGCTCTCCAGGACTTTATCATATATAAGTCATGCTCTGATTTGCTTTTTCAAGATTTAGCACCTCGCATTAATCTAAATATACCTCCATCTGCCACTCCTCAGTCCATTGGCCCATCTGAACAAGATTCCATTTTACTCAGTGTTAACGTTCTTAACTGTTCACTACACCTCCAATTTTGATGCCATCTGCAAATTTACTAGCTATATCTCCTATGTTCTCATTCGAATCATTTACATAAATGACGAATAGCAGTGGACTGTCCTTTGAGTACAGGTGTTGGGACGGTATTTTCAGGTTGCACAGGACATCCATGAGGCATGTCCTGGAGGACTTTGTGCATTTCTGGTCGCCCTGTTATATCGAGAGTATTATCAAGTTCGGGAGAGTTCAGAAGAAATTTTTCAGGATGTTGCTGGGAATGGAGTGTTTTCATATAAGGACAGGCTCAACAGACTCGGACATTTTCTACTGGAGCGTAGGATGCTGAGAATTAACCTTGTAGAGGTTTGTAATATCATAAGAGGTATCGGTAATGTTGAATGGTAGGTGTCTTTTCCCTCGAGTGTGGGATTGTTTTAAGATAAGAGGAGAAAGTGTGTTAAAAGACATGGCGTCATAGAGCTGTATAGCATGGAAACAGACCCTTTGGTCCAACGTGTCCATGGCAACCAGATAGCCAAAATTATTCTCCTCCCATTTGCCGGCATTTGGTCATTTTCCATCTAAATCCTTCCCATTCATCTGTCCATCCAGATGCCTGTTAAATGTTGTAATTGTGCCAGCCTCAATACCTTCCTCTGGAGGCTCATTACACACGGACCATCCTCTACATGAAGATATTGTCCATTAGAGCCCTTTTTTGTCTTGTCCATCCAACCTTTCACCTTTGCCATCTAGTTTTTGACTGCACTACCCTAGGGAAAAGACTTTGGCTATTCAATCTATCCGTTGTAACCATGATTTTACAAACTCTAACATCAACCCTCCTCCTCTGATTCTCCAGGGAAAACAGGCTCAGCCTGTTCAGCCTCTCCCTGTAACTGAAACCCTCCAATCATGGCAACCTCAGTGTAAACCCTTCTTGAACCCTTTCGAGTTTGACAACATGCTTCATACAGAGCAGGGAGACCAGAATTGCATACAGTAATCCAAAAGTGGCCCGAACCAATATACTGTACAGTCGCAGTCCAGTCTCCTAACGCATATACACAATGCACTTGACCAATAACATATCAAATACTTTCTTCACTGCCCTATCTACCTGCTAATCCACTTTCAAGGAAGTATAAATCTGTACTCTGAGATCATTTTGTTCAGCAACACTCCCCAGGTCTTTACCAGTAAGTGTATAAGTCCTGCCCTGATGTGCCTTTCCAATATGCAGCATCTCACATTTATCTAAATTAAACTCTGTCTGCCACTCCTCGGCCCATTGGCCCATCTTATTAAGATTCCGTCGTAATCTGAAGTAACCTTCTTTGCTGGCCACTACACCTCCAATTTTGGTGTCATCTGCAAACGTACTAACTGTCCTATGTTCATATCGAAATCATTTATATACGTGACAAAAAGTAGCGGACCCAGCAACAATCCCTGTGGCACTCCACTGGTCACAGGCCTCAAGTCTACAAAACAACCCTCCACCACAACCCTCTGTCCTCTACCCTTGAGCCAGTTGTGCATCCAACTGGGTAATTCTCCCTGTATTCCATGTGATCTAATCTTGCTAACCCGTCTCCATGGGGAGCTATGTCGAATGCCTAACTGAAGTCCATATAGATCACATCCAGCATTCTGCCGTAATCAGTCCTGTCCGTTACTTCTCAACAAAAACAAAATCAAATTAGTGTGACATGATTATCCACGCACACCCCCATTTCACGATGCATATAAAGGGCTTTTGTCCAGATCGTCGCTTTTCCTGTTCGTCAGATGCTGCCTGACCTGCTGTGCTTTTCCAGTACCACTCTCATCTAGACTCTGATCTCCAGCATCTGCAGTCCTCACTTTGGCCTATCCCTAATCAGTCCTTGTCTGTTCAAATGCATTTAAATCCTGCAGCTCATTATTCCCTCCAACACCGTGCCCATCACTAATGTCAGGTTCCCCAATCTATAGTTCTTGGCTTTTTCTTTCCATTTTGTTTAATAGCAAAACTTTAGTCAAACTCATGACTTCCAGCATCTCACCTGTGGCTATTGATGATGACAACATCTCAGCAAGGGACCCAGCAATCACTTCCTTAGCTTCCTACAAATTTATTGGGTCCACCTGATCAGGACCTGTGAGGTGATTCATTTTTACACCGCATGTAGTTCGTGAAGGGAATGTACTTTCTGAGGAAGTGATGGATTGTGGGTGAAGTTATAACATTTAAAACGCATTTGGTTATGTACAAGAATAAGAGAACATTTGGACAAATCTGGGCCATGGGCAGGCACGTGGGACTGGTTTAGTTTGGGATTATGGTCAGCATGGACTGTATGGGCCGAAAGGCCTGTTTGCAAATACCCTGTATAACTCGATGAGTCTATGTGTGTTTGCATGTCCAAGTATGTGCCTGCATATTTCTGTTCGTGTTTGTCTATTCCTGTGTGTCTACATATGTCTCTGTTAACCTCTGTTTGTATGTCTATCTCTCTGTGCTAGTTACATGTGTTCCTGCATTATTGTGTGGATCTCTGTCTCTGCATCTCTGTGCAATGGAAACTCTTCTTGTTTTTGATGTGAATCACTGAAACTGGGTCAAAACCACTCACCCTTCCTCTGCCTTTCCCTCTTTTCTAAAAGTGATACAAGCCCACACTCTGCTGGTCTAGTTTAGGTCTTTTCAATCCTTTCTCAAATGTAAGATTACTTGTAAGAGTAAAACATTAAAAATTCCAAAATACAGGAAGTGCATTAAAATTACTCTCATCGCCTTGGAAAGTGGCTCAGTCGGAACTGCTTGGATATCATTGCAATGGAAATATGCTTTAATGTGTAAACTGTGTGTTGGAAATACTACCCAGTGACAAGACATTTCCACATTGCAGAAGGAGCGCAGACATTTCTCCAGACGAACATGTTCCACTCTGCGGGCCTAAGTACAATGACAATCTCTCCAAACCAACTGAGTGTGTGCATGTGCGTGAGTGTGTGCGCGCGCGTGCATGCACGTGTGTGTGTGTTTGGTGCAAAAAAAATTCAGGTTGGATTTTGCTGCGAGCTGCTGCCCTCCCTCTCTCCCTCTCAGACTGAATCCCTGATCGTTTACACACTTTAGCACCGCGATTACAGTGTCGTTGGGGGTGGGGGATCGGCGTGGGGGTGCAACAGAGATTGAAAACAAGAGAAATCTCAGCAGCTCTGGAAGCATCTTTGGACAAAAATGAAAGTTGACGTTTTGGATCGAGTGATCCTTACTCAGAACACATATCGGGGGATATTACATCACTTTAAACACCACAGAGACTGCCAGACCCACCCCACGCAGATACACACACGAATACAGACACATAGAAGCACTCTCTATACATTGACCGTAATATAGACCTGGAGAGTGTGTCAATATTTCACTTGCTCTGTTTGGTGTGTGTCAGTATTTTTGAGTGGAGTGTGACTGTAGGACAATTTCAATATTTGCAGATACCAAACCTGAAAGAATTGTGAAGTTTGTTGAAGACGGTGTGGAACTCCAACAGGAAAGTTATATGTTGATGTACTGTTCAGGTGTATGGCAGATGAGGATCAATGCAGCACAGTGTGAGGTGATGCTCTTTACTAGGAAGGACATTGAAAGACAATACAAAACAGGTTGTACCGTTATCAAGGAGGTGCAGGAGAAAAGGGCCAGGATGTATTTGAGAACAGGTTATTGAAGATGTCAGGACAAGTGGGGAGAGCAGTAAATCTCACAGATTCATTTCAGTATCTGAGCTATTTACAGGAGGAGGTGTAGGAGGGACTCTCCATGCTCCTTTCCTGGGATGTGATGGAGACGATGTGTTGTGAGCCCACCCTCCTGCCCACCGAGACCGTGGGGATTCCATTTGTACCAGCTCGACACAAAAGGGAGATGGCATCAAGGCCACAGCTTCCAAGTTGTGCCGGGGGGATCCGGAGCTGCCAGTGGGTTTAAAGTGAGAATTGCCCTTCACTGAACATTGCGCCTTACTCGGTTGCTGGGACGTTTCAAAATCTCCAATCGAGGCGTCCCAGTCCTCTCCGGCTTGTACCAGGTGCCCCCGAACATGGCAGGGGGAGGGGGCACGTGAGGGAACGGATGTCGGGCACTCCACCACTCGGCTTGACCCTTACTGTCCTATTCCAGGATGTTTCTCCTGGAATGGAAGAAAGGGAGGGACGGAGGGAGGGAGGGTGCGAGTGGGTACCTCTGCTGTTAGTGCTGGTGTAGGTGGGGGGAGATATGGTGAGGTGTCTGGAGGGTGTCAGTCCACAGTGTTGTATCCATGCAATGTTATTAGTGTGTGTGTGGTTGGGGCGAATAATGGGGAGAGAGAAAGAGAGGGAAGGTACTGCAAGCAGCAGTGAGAGTGGTGGAGCATGAATGTTGTTCTGGGTCGCTGCTGCAACAGATATACAGTGAGTGTGAGGAAGCAGAGGGAATACAGTGACCCGTATCCTAACAGAGCGGAGACGGTTATTGATGCTTGTCCTGTATTGCTAGACATTTCTTCAGACCTCAAATACTGCACCGACCTGAGTGGGGAGCTCAGACCATGCTCGGTGGTTCTGATAGTGTGACCCTTTCTTGGAAGAGAATGGTCCCCCTCTGTACTAGCCCATCTACCAGGACCTCTGTGCCCCTGTCGACAAACTGTGGTGTAATTGCCCCTTATCTGCCATGCTCGGGGTAAACTACAAACCAGCTCCGACATCAAAAAAGCTCAACTGGCCTTTTAAAGATGGCACCAGCGCCAGGGGTCACGGAATACCCAGGGGCATCAGTGCGATGGTGAGTGCCTCCAGCCATGATGGGTGGGAGAATAGGGCTGGCATTGAATGAGAGGGACACTATGAGGTGGGGTAAGTAGTTAATGAGGTGAGTTCGTTAAGGTAGCACCAGGAAATTAGCTCGACCTTGTGCAGACAATCCCTCTGTCACACTCAATGAAAATGGCCCTGAGATAAATTATGATTCGATCCAGCCCAAAGAGACGAAGACAATGTTGACCCCAATCCCAGTTACAACGCTGCAGCTGCTTGATCAATGCTCGCTATTAGAGAGAAGGATCTAAACGTCACCTTCCCCTTGGGAAATATGGCAGGGCAGGAGACTGAGCTATCAGTGGGGAACCACTTTGAGACACATAATCATAATTCTATTAGTTTCAAAATAGAGATGGAAAAGGATGAACTGGGTCTAAAAGGTAACGCTCTAAGTTGGAGAAAGGCCAATTTTGATGATATTATCAAGAACTTCCAAACTGGATTGGTACAGAAAGTCGCAGTTACGGGGCCAGCTGAGAAGAGGGAAGCCTTCAAAAGGGAGATGCCAAAATCACAGAGACAGTCTGTCCCTGTTATGGTGAAGGGTAAAGCTGGTAGGTGTAAGGAATGCTGGAGGACGGGAGAAATTGAGTGTCTGGTCACGGATAAGAGGGAAGCATAAGTCAGGTAGGGAGAGCAGGAGTCAAGGTTTTTTTCAGTACTCATTCACGGGTTGAGGGTATCACTGGTTGGACCTGCATTCATTACCCATTACTAATTGGCCAGCGGGCAGTTACGAGTCACATTTCAACTCTCCCTCCCACTCTGACGAGGACATGGAGGTCCTGGGCCTTCTTCACCGCCGCTCCCTCACCACCAGACGCCTGGAGGAAGAAAGCCTCATCTTCCGCCTCGGAACACTTCAACCCCTAGGCATCAATGTGGACTTCAACAATTTCCTCATTTCCCCTTCCCCCACCTCACCCCAGTTCCAAACTTCCAGCTCAGCAGTGTCACCGTGACTTGTCCTGAGTTATCCTACCTGCCTATCTTCTTTTCCACCTATCCACTTCACCCTCCCCCCGCCCCCGACCTATCACCTTTATCCCCTCCTCCACTGTACTCTATGCTACTTTCTCCCCACCTCCACCCTCCTCTAGCTTATCTCTCCACGCTTCAGGCTCACTGCCTTTATTCCTGATGAAGGGCTTTTGCCCGAAACGTCGATTTTACTGCTCCTCGGAAGCTGCCTGAACAGTTGTGCTTTTCCAGCACCACTAATCCAGTTACGAGTCACACACATTGTTGTCGGTCTGGAGTCACATGTAACTCAGGCAGTTTGCTTCCTTCAAGGCCATCAGCGAACCTGATGGTTTTTTTCCAAAAATCGAAAATGGATTCATCATCGTCATTTGGCTCTTAATTCCAGTTTCAAAGTGACTATTGAGAAGGGTCTAAAGCCAGTAGAAGTAGACATAAGAGGGAAATCCGGAGGCCATAAAGGGGACATGAAATAGTTCTGGCAAGTAGGGTTAAGGAGAATCCAAAGGGACTCTACACATACATTAAGGACAAAAGAATAGCTCAGGAGAGTTTTGGGCCACTTAAAGATCAGAAAGGTTGCCGATGTGCAAAACCGCAGGAGATGCAGACGATATTAAACAAGCATCGTGCGTCAGTATTGACTGTGCAGAAGGATATGCAAGCTAAAGAACTTTGGAAATAAACCGTGACATGTTGGAAAGTGCCTGTATTACAGAGGAGGAGATTCTGGAGTTCGTAAACCCGTTAAGGTGGGAAAATCTTCAGCACCTGATCAGATGGACCCGAGAACTCTGTGGGAAGCGAGTGAAGTGATTGCTGGGCCCCTTGCTGAGATATTTGTATCGTGAATTGTCACAGATGAGGTACCGTAACTTAGCTTGCGAACTTGGTGCGATTACTGACAACATTTTGAAGGATGATAAGGAAAAGCTAGTGAGCCAGACTTCCGTGGAGCAAGCTGTTGATAAGGATTATGAGGCACAAGGTTTGCATGGATTTTGAAAAGCAAGGACTGATAAGTGATAGGTAACATGGCTCGAAGCATGGAAAGTTGTATCTCACTAAATTGACTGAGTATGGTTGAAGAAGTGACTAAGAGGATTCATTGAGGCAGAGGTGTACATTGTTGATATGGAATTCAGTAAGGCATTTGCCAACTTCCTGCATGGTAAATTGGTTAACAAGTTTAGTTCATATGGAATACAGGGAGAACTAGCTATAGGTATACAGAATTAGCCCGAAGGCAGGAGACAGAGGGTGGTGGTGAAGGATTGATTTTCGAACAGGAGGGTTGTGACCATTGGTGTGCTACAAGGGTTAGTGCTGGCTCCACTGCTTTTCACTATTCACATAAATCATTTGGATCTGATCATTGCAGCAATAGTTGCTAAGTTTGCAGATGAAACCAAAAATGATGGTGCAGTGGACAGCAAAGAAGGTTTACCTCAGATTACAATGGAATCTTGATCAGATGGGCAGATGGGCTGACAATTGGCAGGTGGTTTTCAATCTAGATAAATGGGAGTTGCTGCATTTTGGAAATGCAAATCAGGGCAGGACATGTACAATTCATGCTAACGTCCTGGGGAGTGTTGCTGAACAAAGAGACCTTGGAATGCAGGTTCATAGTTTCTTGAAAGTAGAGTCGCAGTTAGGTAGAATAGTGAAGAAGTCATTTGGTATGCTTTCCTTTATTGGCCAGTGCTTTGACTACATAAATTGGGTGGTCATGTTGCTGCTGTACAGCACATTACTTTGGCTACTCCTGGAGTACTGCATTCAATTCTGGTCTCCTTCCTTTTGGAAATATATTGTGAAACTTGAAGGGAGTCAGTCAAGATTTACAAGGATGTTGCCAGGATTGGAGCTATAGGGAGAGTGCGAGTAAATTGGTTCTCACAAACTTTGATGATTGGGTTAGTTTATTCCTGTAACGTGAGGAGCATGTATAGTGTTCATAACCAAGGTCTTTTTCCCCAAAACTAGAGGGCATCGATTTCCGATGAGAGGGAAAAGATTTTAAAATGACCTAAGGAGCAACTTTTTCCCACAGAGGGTGGTGCATGTGTGGAATGAGCTGCCAGAGGAGGTGGTGGAGGATTTTTACAATTATAACGTCTAAATGATATTTGGATGGGTACATGAAGAGGAAGGGTTTACATCGACATTGGTCAAATGCGATTAGTTTAATTTGGGGTATCTCATCAGCATGGACGAGTTAGTCTGAAGCGTCTTAATCTGTGCTGTACATCTCCGAGACTCTGACTCTCTCTGATCTTGCACCAATATCGTATTAATTCATCATTCCCGGACATACTAAACTATGTTGCTAGATATGATCTAAATGTCTTCATTACAGCATTCTGAAACCTGAAAACACATCCTTCCATAACACTGGCTCAGAGTCTCTCTCCCTCTGTCTATTTCCCAAATCCCTCCCATTTGTTGGTGTTTAAACTGCTTCCCCACCATCTAGTTTTAATTGTTCAGTTTCAATGTGAATAACTGTCCTATATCTTTTCCTGCCCTTGAATGTTGCTCACTCAAGAGCATCAGCTTCCAACACTAAGAAGCTTAGAAACAGTGTTCAAAAAAGCATTGCTTGCGTTTTCTTTGACTTCCCAGTGTCCTGCCCTGTGCTCCATGTTGGATAATGGGGTTTTAACAGTTTCGAGGCACACCTTTGTAACTTGCTCTGTTCCTATTCTTTGAACGCCTGTGTTAATCACTCTCTGCTGCTCATGTGCTCAGTAACATGAGGAATCCTCACAACTGTTAGTGATTCAGACCAGGCTTCTCATTTGCCTTTGATTGACATTTGACTTAACTCGAGTTTTTGTACGTTCGTGGAAATGCTGGGGATGGTTTTCTGGAGGTTGTGTTTTAAGCTGCTGTGGAAATTCAGGAAGACCAGAGGCTTTGGTGTTCCAACTCTGGATGAAGCATGGTGACTGTAGTCACAGTATCTGGATCTGCAACATGACCAACAAATGGAGAAGAGGCTGCAGAGAGGGGCATCTCTGTAAAATGGGATGAGGGAATCACAAACAGATCAGCCATAGTTTTGAAAAATGTTGGAGCAGGATTGAATGGCTCGCTCATGCAACTTATTCAGATATTCCTGTTAGTAACAAGCCAATTTCCCTTTTCTCCCAATGTCCCAGACTGGTGGGTAGTGAGTCGCCTCCTCCTGTTCCTGGGGAACTGAAATCTGGGTCCTCACTAGCCTCCAGGTTTCCCTGTATCCCAGTCTCGAACAATTGAGTGACTGCCTCCTGTTCCTGCGTTCCGGTATCGAGCAGTTGAGTGCCTACCTCCTGTATCTCCCTTTTCCTGAGCAGCAGTTTCAATGCTCTGAATGATGTCACAAGGTTAAGAAAGGACTTGATAACAGGGAATTTCAAACTTGGAGCAGCATTACACAAAGATATCTAGAAATGTCTCCACCAAACATTTTATGCAGCTGTTATTTTATTCCTGTCTCCTTTTATAAACAGGGTGAAACGTATACAACAGTGCACTGTTCCCACAATACTCCCACATACATGGGAGACAGATTATAAAGATTGAAAGATTTATGGTCTATCCATCAGCAACCCTCATCCATTCTATCCAAACCAAGTAAATGTTCCCTTTTATTGTGTTATGTAAATTGATGTAAGGAACTGGTTAACTGTTTATTTGGTGACTGTGACTAACGTGGATTCGAATTATGCCAGTGGAGGGTTTCCATCTTTTCATGATAAAAGGGCTCCATTCAATATGTTATCCCATGGTATGGGCGGGAGCATCACCGATAGCACTAACAGGGATCGTCTGCTCCAGAGAGAGGGAGAGATCAGAAACTGAGAATATTAGACTGGACAGTTCCAACAGTGGATCAGAGTCTGAGAACAATAGACTGGAATGTTCCAACAGTGGATCAGAATCTGAGAACATTAGACTGGAATGTTCCAACAATGGATCAGAATCTGAGAACAGTAGACTGGAATGTTCCAACAGTGGATCAGAATCTGAGAACAATAGACTGGAATGTTCCAACAATGGATCAGAATCTGAGAACAATAGACTGGAATGTTCCAACAATGGACAAGAGGTTATCCTATTATGTTTGGATTCTTTCCACATATTGGTGGCCGTTATCATCGCGGATCAGATATGCACTTTACATTATTCAATGTTTTTATTATCCTTTACTGGCTATTGTTGGTGTCTCTGGTAAGTTTCACTGTCGATATTATTTGCATTAACCATGTACGACTGTATTACTGTTCTTTTCATTTACTGTACTGTACTGTAAATACTGTAAGTATTCACGCTCCAATCCACAACAAACAACAGTGAACTTGTTCATTCTTTCTCTCCTTCTTTAGTTCTGGCACTGGGCCTTGTTGGTTGACCTACTCACTTTCTGGTATGAACCAGGATTCATTGCATCACTGCCCTTGCTATTTAAATATTGAAAGCCTCGAGGTCACTGTCTTCTGTTCTGGATGCAAACTCCATTTCCGTCCTTTGACTCCATCTCATCCCTGGCCAATAACTGAGGCTGAAACAGATGAGTCACAACTACGGTGATCCCTTTGGCCCCAAGCTGATTACAGACACTATATCCTGACCATTCCTAATTTTAACTATTGACAACTGCAGATTATACTTCACTCGTTCATCCCATCTTCTGTGTGAACCTTCAGCTATGAAACACAGTCTTAATAAAGTCAATGATCTGCTGCTGCTTAACCAAATCTGAGTCGTTATTCCATGGCTTGTATCTAAAAGCAGACCAAAATCCCATCATTCCTGTACGGATTGCTTTATTTTGTTGTTGGGTCTGGCAAAGCCTTTACTTTAATATTCACAAGCACGTCGTCACCTCTGACTATAACACGGTCCTCAGTCTCCCTCTGTTAATGACACAAAGCCCTGTCAGTTGTTCACATTTAAGCTGATTTCCTCTCTGTCTATTCTCTCTCAAATAGTAATTTACAAATCTACTGCCACCAACACACACACACACACACACACACACACACACACACACACACACACACACACACACAATCTCTTGCCTTATGGCAGTGGAGATACAGAGCCATGCATTTGTGGGAGCCCATTTACTGTCACTCACTGCATGGGTTAATAATCTTCCCGTGCAAGACATTTCTGTAGTGCAAGTATAGTAGCAATATACTGGCAAAGGTTTGCAATGGTCCCCATGCTGGGCAGGTAGAACAGTTTATAGAGTAGTCCACGAGCATGGTGTGCATAGCTCTCCATTCTGGCTGGTCCCTTGTCCCAGTTTATGGTGTCTGGGATGGTACTGTAAGGCAGATTCACAATTTGATGTAACTAACCATTTCAACTGATCTGGCAATAATTTTATTGAATGCTCTCATTCTTGTGATTGGACCCACCATTGTCTCACTTCTCCAGTTACTCACACTCCCCTGTCTCCTTATCCATATTTTCACAACATGTTGTCAGTTAATTAATTGTTTGTTTTTCAGTACCTTTCCCTGGTGTTTTTTTTTGGCTCCCGAGTGTATCGAGTGCTGGAATTGTGAAGCTCAGAAACAATGAAATGGCATGTGGCGGGCTGTTTCTCCAAGTTGGAAAGGGGGTCCCAGCAGTATTGAGACACGTCTTTGAAACTTGGTCTGTGCCTGACCACTGAAAGCCTGTGTTTGTCGCTCTCACATGATTGTGCGGTTCATCACATGAGGAAACGCCTCGAGTAATATTCTCAAGTAACAGGTCTCTTACTTGGAGCTGAGGGGCTTCTGACTGACTCCTGTTATGGAAAGGTTAGTGGATGGACTGGGGATGGTTTTCTGAAGGTTGTACTGTGAACTGCCTCAGATATTCAGGGAGACCTGAGGATTTGGTGACCCACCTCTGGATGGAGCATGGGGAGTGTAGTTACAGCATCTGGATCTGTAACATGAACATCAAATGGAGCAGTGACTGCAGAGACGGGAAGCTCTGAAACCACAGAGTGTGTGTGGGGAAAGGGATCTGTTAAATCTGCCTGTGTTTTAACGAGGAGACACACATCCTTTCCCTCTCCCCTTTAAATACACCCATACAAATTCACCGTCTCCTCTCCACACACAAACACACTTCCCCTCTCTCACACGCACGCACACCCTCTCTCTCCCTCCCAAAGACTCACATACTCCCCTCACTCTCTCACAAACACACACACTCTCTCTCCATCCCACAGACACTCCACCTTGTTTTCAAACACACACATGCACGTGCATGCAAACACAAAGACACATCGACACACACACACACACACACACGGACACACACACACGCATCTAATCTGTAAGATGAATTTTCATTTGCTGGCTTTTATTTCCAGATGCATTATATTTTCTCAAAAATATACAATTTGTAGACAGTCAGTCAATGTGATATTTTATGAACTCCAAAATTGGAAATAAACCCAGTCTGATTCCAGGTGAAGACACATACAGACCCCAAACAAGACCGCATGCCTAAAATACGTTGTCTTACTGGAAGGGTCACCTCCTTTAAATTGATAATACCTGAAGGTATTTCCAGGCAGGAGTTGAAAAGAACTCTGGAATTTGCATATTCATCAATCAAAACCTGCATCTCCATTCGACCCGAATTAAGATTTAGCTGCCATCTTAGATGCGTTCAATTCATGTGCATGTGTTGTATAAGCCTTTCATCTTTTCCTAATAAATTTTGTGCCTAAGATCTTCTCTCTCTAACACCTGACGAAGGAGCAGGACAATGAAAGCTTGTGTTTTCAAATAAACCCGTCAGTCTATAACCTGGTGCCATGCGATTATTGACCTTACTCAACCCAGTCCAAAGCTTGCAGCTCCATATCATGGTTTTTATTGGTTAGCCAATTTTTTCTCCAAGCAAATAAATTGTCCCAACCCCATGTGCTCTTGTCTTGCATATTAAGCTTGCGTCAAGCATGTTGTGCATTGCTTTCTTGAAGTCCAGATATAATATATCTTTCAGATCCCCCTTATTCAACTTTTTTTGTCATACATCTTAATACGAAAAGGTTGGAAAATCATTCAAAGATGATTTATCCTTAATAAAGCCATGTCGACTTTGATGGATTGTGGTTTGACTTGAAAAGTCTCCTGTTGTTAATTCCTTAATAACTGATTCGAACAATTTGTCTTCAGTCCCAATCATTTGCTCATGCCTTTCCATTCCCGAGTGAAGTTGGTTATTCTAAGTCCTTCCCTTTCCATAACCTTGACAGTCCGTTTCAATTCCTGTGAAATAGGCACAAGGCTGTGAAAGATCGGCTCCAATTGCTGTGTATGAGGCATGGGTGGCTGATTGGACTCAATCTGTTCCTGCTTTACAGACACGATGGGCTGAATGTCCTCCTGGTGTTCCTACTTTATAGCTTCGATATCTTGCATGTCCTGCGCCTGCTCCTGACCAAGCCGCTCAAGATATAATTGTCCTCATCCTGTTGCACAATGACAAATTTGGAGATTTATGGAATCTCCCTGCTGTTTTGCCACATTTTGAGTGTTGAATTGAGCAGGCAGGTTGCGTTGTCCACAGTAGGTAGCTCAGTTGTTAGCACTGCTGCCTCCCAGCACCAGAGATCTGGTTCAGTTTCAGTCTCGGGTCACTGTTTGTGTGGATTATCCACCTTCCCCCGTGCCTGCAAGGTGTGCCTGTCGGGTACTGCAGTTCCTTCCCAAAGTCCCAAGATGTGCCAGTTAGGTGCATTAGGCATGGAAAATGTTAGGTTGCAGAGATTGGGTTGGGAAGGGGTGAGGGAGTGGGGTTTGTATGGTATGGCCTTCAGAGGATCAGCGTGGAGTCAATGGGACAAATGGTCTGCTTCCACAATATAGTGATTCTATGATTAATACCTTCATTGCATAAATCAGTTGAGGGAATAATATCTGAGTTAATACCAATACCCTTTCTGAGTGAGGAGATTAAATCTGTGCACATTACTCCAGATGTGATCTCACTAAGGCCCTGTACAGCAGCAGCCACACTTTACCAGCCTGCTGTAAGGTTCCTACTCAGGTTAGAGCAGGCTCAGCTGTCACGGGAATACACAATTTTGTTGAAAATGAATGGTGTGCTGACCTTCATTTCAGGATGTTTTGAGTACAGGAATAAGGGTGTCTTACTTGTAGAGGCCCTTGGTGAGACCCCATCTCGGACTTTGTGCAGTATTGTGTGCAGTTTTGGTCTCCTTTCCTAATAAAGGACAAACCTGACATTGAGGGAGAGCAGCGAAGGATGACCAGACTGGTCTCTGGAATGACAGGCTTGTTGTGGGAACAGAGTTTGAGGCGACTCTGTCTGTATTCCATGAGATTTAAGAAAATGGGTGAACTATATAAAACTCTGACATGCCGAGACAGATTGGAAGCAGGGATGATAATTCCCCTGGATGGGATGACCAAAACACAGGCTCACAGTGTTGGGTACAGACAGGCCAAAGTGCGTTGAGATGAGTCTAAATGTCTGCACTCAGAGACTGGTTAACTTGGGAAATTATTTCCCTGATCAGGCTATGAAAGCTAAGGTACTGAATATAAATAAAGATTTCAAGACAGAAGGGATGGGGAAAGTGCAGGAGTTTGATTGTGGAGGTATAGAATCAGCAATAATTACAGGCAGTTATCCAATAATGTGGCAGCTGTATTCCCGTGGAACACCGTATTATAGAAAACGGCGCAATATAAATAATGGGGCCAATGGGAAAAAGAGGCTTCGGTGCGGACCCCCAAAAATACCAGTAAAAATCAAAACAAAAATAATAGTCAGCCTCACACAAACAATAGCACAGGCTACATAAACATTTAAACAGTGTATTGTAAGGAGTTAGTGCAGTAAATGTCACCCTTTAACACTACAGTCACTGACTACAGCGCTGTACCTTTCACCAAGATCTTCACCAGAAAGCGCGAGCTGACTGACCACGTGATGCCGATGCGGCATTCCAGTTCTCTCCAAGGTATTCCCCTCCCAGTTTGAAATAAAATTCCTTCTAAATGTAGACTACAAATCCCACATTCAGGCTCAGTTTCAAGGCTTGCAGAGCGGATTACAGACCTGCTTTATCTGAACACACTGAGGGTGCATTTGGCAGACAGAGGGATCCTGAGGCTGGGATTTACTGTTCAGCTGGTGCCAGAGACGGACTCCCATAACAGTGAACGGGAGCTCGCTTTATAAAGGAAGGGACACAATTCACTAATTGTGTTGCAGCGAAATTGTGTTTAATAAACACACCTCATTAGATAACTGCCTGTATATTGAATGGAGGATCAAAATTTATGGACCAAAGGGAATACAGTAGTTCCTATTTTACATGTTCCGATGTTTAAATATACTAAAGGATATGAACCCTGTGGGGAAAACTGAATTGAGGAGATTTTCACCATGAAATAGAATGGAGGATGCTCAGTGTGGTGAATGACCTACTCCATTCTCGATGTTTCTGTGCAGTCTGTGGGAAATCACTGTAAATGTTGCCACCAGCTCCTAGATGTTAGGAAGGAGGTCTCTGCAGGGTTAATAGGATAGTGTTTCCCGTTCCAATACTGAGGCTGGTGCTGGGTGATCTGTGTTGTTTTATTCTTTAAGACCTCAGAGCAGTTTGATTCAATAGAGTGTCTTGCTTGGCCGTTTCCGAGACCATTGAAGAGTTTATCACATGTCTGTGTGTCTGGAGTCATTTTTAGGCCAGACCAGGAAAACACGGGAGATTCACTTCCTGAAAGTACATTGAGGAAGGAAATTGGTGTTTACAATCGACATTGGCTTCAAGCTCACTGTTAATGACTCCAGGTTGTACATCTCGACATTTTGTTAATTATAACGTCCACCAGCTTCCAGAGCACTAGCCTGGTCTCGATTAGTAATCCAGTGATATTTCTACAACAGCACCATCTCCACATGGGGACCTATCTGAAACCACACTGAGCTGATTACTTCTGTGCTACTTTACAGATCTGTCAAAAAGAACTCCCATCAATGTGACTATTGCAATGGGACTCAGGGCGTGGTAAATGGTCAGACTGTAGTTATTCCCTTGGTATGGGATTGGACATAGCTGAGTTCTTTTCCACATTGCCAGGGAGATGTCAGAGTTGAAGCTGGAATGAAACAGCTTCCCCAGGGACACGGCTGGTTGTGCAGCACAAGTCTTCAGTCCTATTGCAGTAATGGTGTCAGGGCCCATTGCCTTTATCGTATCTACTGTGTTCAGCTGTTTCTTCATGTCACGTGCAGTGAATCAGATCGATTACAGACTGGCATCTGTGATTCTGCGGGCAGCATGGCGAGGGTGAGGTGGATCATCAGCTCAACACTTCTGGCTGAGGACGGTGCAGATAATAACCATGTCTTTTACACTGATGTACAGGGCTGTCCCGTTATTTAGGTTGGTGACATTTATGGAGTCCTCTCCTCCAGTGAGTTGTTTAATAGTCCATCGACATTTACGTCTGGATGTGGCAGCACTGCAGAACTTCGATCTGATCTGTTAGTCTTGGGATCATTTCGCCCTCTGTATCAGATGTTAGTCCTGCTGTTTCTAATATAACCAGTCAAGTGTGGTAGCTTTAATGGGTTGTCATCAGGTTTAGAAACACATGGTTCTGACCCTATCATATTCACCCACACTCATCGCTGAACCATAGATCAGCTTGATGGTAATGGTAGGCTGAGGGATTATCCTGGCGAAAATGTTACAGACTGTAGTTGATTGCAATTCTGCTGCAGCTGTGATTTTACCACACCACATGAATGCCCACTTTGAGCTCCAATATGTTCAATTTAATTCTACTGACTATCCCCCAGTTTACACCAAGACCCATTCACCCATCAGCCCTGTACTCAGTGTCTTAACCTGGTGTCTGATGTGGTAACACTTCAATTTTCCTATTCTCATTGTGCTGAGGGTCTCTTTCTGGTGTCACGCCTCCAATTTGTTACTTTACTCAAATCCCTTAACATATGCATCTGAATCTTTTCCATTCCCCCCAATGCCATCTTCTGTGTTTGATATGAATGTGTTCCCCTCTGTTTCTCTCCCTGACCAATATTAAGAGATCTGCAGTGTCAGTGATGCCAGCTTTATGTAGTTTCAGATCAAGGAATTTGTGCACCTTGCATTATCGGTTACATCCCAGTGTATTCCTTGTGAGACAGAGCGTTTGAGCAGCTTTAACACACGTCTATGGAACTTGTTCAAAAACAGAAATTGCTGATGAAACTCAACAGGTCTGGCAGCATCTTGTGGAATGAAAGCAGAGTTAATCTTTCAGGACCAGTGGCCATTCTACAAAACTCCCATGTTTTCCAGCAATTTATGCATTTTCATTTCCAGTATCCATAGTTATTTGTTTAATTGAAAACTTGTTCTGAGCCAATTCATTTCTAGAGAAACTCAACAGGTCTGGCATCATCTGCAGAGACAGAGATACAGAGTTAGCGTTTCAAGTCCAGTATGACACTTCTTCAGAACTGAAAAAGGATTGGAAAATGAGCTTTATAATACCTTGACAGATGTGGGGAGTGGGTTGACAGGTAAAAGAGGGTGTGCCAAAAGATAAACATGCTTTTAGTAGTGGTGAACAAGAAGACCATGTGAAATAGCTTTAAATTAAGATGTGAATGGGGAAAAGGGTTTCTCCATTATTGAGTTAAAGATAAAGAAGATGCAACCACACAAGGTCATAGGGAGGCCAGGAGGGAGATTGTACGGAAATTGGAGAACAGTTATAATGGGGTCAGACTGTGAAATTATGAAATTGTACATTAACGTCTAAAGGCTGTAACGTACGAAAGTGTAAAGTGCGTTACTCGAGCTTGGGTTGTGCTGCCTTGGAACATTGCAGCAGCCCAGGGCTGAAATGTTAGCATGAGAGCAAGGTAAGTTATTGAAATGGGAAGCAATGAGAAGATCAGGGTTATTTCTACAGACAGAGTGGTTGTGTTCCTCAAAGCAATCTCTATTTGGTCTCACCAATATAAAGAGACTGCATTATGAGCAGCAATGACGGGAGATCAGATTGAAAGTTTATAAGTGAAATGCTGATTCACCTGGAAGCTATGTTTGGGGCCTTGGATAGTGAGGAGGGAAGAGATGAATGGACAAGTGTTGCAGCTTCTGTAATTGCATGGGATGTTGCGATGGAGGAGTGGGGAAACGTTCGGGGTGATGGATGGGGACACAGAGGGAACGGTCGCTGTGAAATACTGACTGAGGACGGGAGGGGAAAATGTGTTTGATGATGCTGTCCTGCTGGAGATGGTGGAAATGGTGTAGGATGAATATGTGAATGTGGATTCTCGTGCAGGAGGAAGTGTGGACAAGGAGAAATCTATCATAGTTCTGGGGTGGAGGGGACGGATTGAGGGCAACACTGTGGGAGATGGGACAGTCATAGCTGAAGGCCCTCTCCACCAGAATTCGGGGATTTCTGGTTTGATGGAAAAGGAGGTCACGTTAGACGCAGCTCACAGGAACGTGGCATCGTCAAACAGAAACAACAGAGATGGAGAATCTTGGAGAATGGAGTCAGCCTCCACTGATCTTGTGCTCAGCCACAGGCAGAAGTTCCCCCTGAATGATTGAAAAAAAAACAGTCATCCAGTTTGAGGATTTCTGCCTCACATCTGGTCTGAAGCATAATGTGAAAATAGACCCAGAGGAAGGTCAGTGAGTATACGTGAGCAGACATGCAAGCAGATATCCCAAACCGCTCAGTAATTATTGTTTCTGTTCAAAAAGATGAACTCGATCAGAAGATGAAGCACCCATGGTTGACAAAGGCTCTCAAGGATACTATGGATGAGCATGAGTGGAGGGCCAGATTTAGTATGTTTATTTCAGGGACCAGAAGCAGATGCTGGGTATGAATTTCAGCTGTGCTTCCTGAATTCCACACAGAAACTGCTGCCATTGCTGCTCCATCCTCTTCCCTGCTCGTGTCCCCTTCCTGATTCCAGGTTCTCCCTCTCAAATTACAGAGTACATTCTCTCACATTATGGTCCCTCCCCACTACACCTGAAACTCTTTGTTCAAGTCTACCTACTCTGCAGTAGCATCAATCTGCATTTTGTGCTGCCACTTTGCCTCTGGTCCCAGTGTGGCTCGGCCTCTCCATTCATGCTGTTTTACACCTCCCACTCACATCTCACTCCGGAAAGTTTCCTTCTTTGAGTAAACCTTACTGAAAAGACCTCTCCCCCTTTGCACTGAATTCACACTGTGATCCAAATTTCAAAAGTATACTCAGCCTTCATCTCACTCTGCTAAAGGCAACTGCACGCTGACCGTGTGGTAAAAGAATTCCCCTTCTTATATGGTTCAGGCCTGTGATGCGCTTTCACTGTAGAGATCATCACCCCATTTGGACAAAGCAATTCAGGCGTTTGACCTCTTATTGGTACTCGTAACAGTGTCCTGCTGCCTTAGTATTATAACATGGAGAAAAATAAATCACAGTATGAAGCTTGGGCTGAATGTTATTTACCTGTCATTTGAATACTGTTTCAAATTTGCAGTGCTTTATCTTGAAATGCTTGTTCGTAAAGTTAGTGTCAGATAGAATGTAGAAGGTTGAGGGGTGACATTGTAGAAGTTTATTAAATCATGAGAGGTATGAATAGAGTGACCAGCCAAGGTCTTTCCTACGGGTTGGGGGACTTCAACCATAGAAGGCAGAGGTTTAAGGTGAAAGAGGGAAGATTTGAAATGGACGAAGGATCAATGTTTTCACACAGAGGGTGACGTGTGTATGTGGAATGAGCTGTCAGAGGAAGAGTGGGAGGTGCAAATACAGCTACAACATTTAAAACTCAGTAGGACGAACATATGAATGGGAAACGTTGAGAGGCATATGGACAAAATGCGATCAGATGGGTCTAGTTTAGTTTGAAAAACCTGGTCAGCATGGACAAGTTGGACCAAATGGTCTGTTTGTGCACTATATGACTGTATCAATCTAGAAAGCGAGGAAAAGGGGAGAAAAGACATGATGTAGTAAATTGGCAAGAAATACAAAAACAAGCAGCACGATCTTTTCCGAGCATATAAAAAAAGTTCAAGATGAGTGTGTGATCTTAGGTGAAATTACTTAGGAAAGTATACTGAGGATAATTGGAGGGTGTGACTGAAGAATTGGCTTCAGGGAGCAGACAGATAATTTACACCCATGTTTTACATCTTTCCTCACAGGGGAAGGTACAGTAAGTATTTCAAATATGTAAACAAAATGGTAATAGGAGGGAAGTTCTTGAACTGTCTCTAACAAAAGGAACAAGGATTTTCTAACAGATAAGAGTAATAGTAGACAGGCCTGCAGTAATTCATAGCCGGTTTTAAAAGAAGTGGTCACGGTCTTGTGGTCATGGCGCCCTCTCTATCAGATGTTAGTTCTGCTGTTTGTTAATGTAAACAGTAAGTGCGGTAGCTTGAATGGGTTGTCATCAGGTTTAGGTACACACGGTTCTGACCGTGGCATGTTCACCCACACTCATCACTGAACCGGAGATCGACTTCATGGTCATGGTAGACTGAGAGATTATATTGTGGTTGAATATAATTCTACTGCTGCTGCTGCTACAACAGCTGCTATGATTTACAGCATCACATGAATGCCCAGTTTGAGATGCATTATCTGCAATAAAATTCTGCTGCCTGTCCTCATTCGCACGGGGACACGGTCGTCCTCCTCCTCTGTAAACAGTGCCCTATCCCAGTTTCTCATGTGGGAACACTTCCTTTTTAAAAAATTCTCATCCTGTTTGGGTATCTTCATGATGCCATGCCTCCAATTGTCGCATTCCTCAAAAGCATTTAACGTTTTCACCTGAATCTCTTCCCCTCCGGTAATGACATCTTCTGTTTAAAGCGAATGTGTTTCCCGCTGTTTCTCTCCATGACCATGATTAAGAGCTCTGTCGTGTCGGTGATGAAAGCCTTATGTAGTTTCAGAGCAAATGAATTTGTACACATTGCATTATCATCCATTTCCCGGTGTATGACGCTCCATGTTGGACAGGGCGTGTGAGCAGCTTTGACACACATGTTTGAAACTTATTCAAAAACAGAAAGTGCTGAAGACACTGACCAGTCTGACAGTATCTGTGGAGAGAAAGCAGAGTTAATCTTTCGGGTTCTGTTACTGTTCCTCAAAGCACCCAGTAAGTCCAACAATTTTTGTTTTTGTTTCAGATTTCCTGCATCCAATGATCTTTGATATATTGAAAATGTGTTCTGTAACTTCTCATTTTTGAAGGAACTCAGGGGTCTGGCAACATCTGCAGAGACAGGGAAACAATGTTAATGTTTCAAGTCCAGTGTCAATCTTCTTCAGACGTGTAAAGGATTGGAAAGTGAGCGCTTTAGTATCTTGGCAGAGGTGGGAAAGAGTGTTTGGAGGCCCAATGTGAAAGACAAATAGGATTGAAATTGTGGTGAAAGAGACACAGGTAT
Organism: Chiloscyllium punctatum; assembly: GCF_047496795.1. Classification (NCBI taxonomy): domain Eukaryota; kingdom Metazoa; phylum Chordata; class Chondrichthyes; order Orectolobiformes; family Hemiscylliidae; genus Chiloscyllium; species Chiloscyllium punctatum. The sequence goes on from NC_092768.1 coordinate 78,478,666, forward strand.
ATAATGCGTGTAAATTAATGTGTAAATATTAGAAATTGATTTTCTCTGTTGAATGCAACATATACAAGAAACGAACTTAGGGAGCTCAGGAGGGAGAGTGTACGGAAAATGGAAAACAGCCATGATGGATTCAGGCTGTGAATTTATGGAATTCAATATTAATTCCTACAGACTGTAACGCACCAAAGTGTAAAGTGAGCTGTTACTCGAGCATGGGTTGTGCTTCATTGGAACATTGCAGCAGCCTGCATTTTCTTAGAATCCCTACAGTGTGAAAACAGGCCCTTCAGCCCAACAGGTCTATACATAGACCCCTGACTATTGCACCAAACATCAACATCCCTGAACACAATCGGCAATTCAGCATGGCCAGTTCACCTAACCTGCACAACTTTGAACTGTGGCAGGAAACTAGAACACCCAGAGGAAATCGAACCCAGTTCCCTGATGTTGTGAGGCACCAGTGCAAACCACTGAGCCACCGTGCCATCCAGGACCAAAATATTATAAGACCACAACTCTATACGAACAGAAATGAAGCCATTCGGACGATGAAGTCTGCTCCAGCATTCGATCGCGAATTATAGGTTTTCAACCCCATTTCCCTGCTTCCTGCCAGTTATCTTTGATCCTCTTGTCAATCAATAACTTATCTGAGTCTCTTTTAATTATACTAAATTGAACGTAGAACAGGACAGCACCGAACAGGCCCTTTGGGCCACGATGTTGTCCTGAGATTTAATCTTAATGTAAAATGTAGTAATTTAACCTCTGCACCCCTCAACTCACTGCTATCCATGTGCATGTTCATCAGTCGCTTAAATGTCCCCAGTGACTCTGCTTCCACCAACGGAGCTGACAATGCATTCCATGCATTCACAACTCTCTGCATAAAGAACCTACCTCTGACGTCTCCCTTTTACCTTCCTCCTAATATCTTCAAACTATGATTTCTCGTACTAGTCAATCCTACCCTGGGGAAAAGTCTCTGGGTATTGTCTCTCTCTATCCCTCGCATTATTTTGTACACCTCGATCAGCTTTCCTCTCTCCTCCTTGTCTCCAGAGAGAAAGGTCCAAGCTTGTTCAACCTTTCTTCATAAAGCAAGCCCTCCAGTCCAGGCAGCATCCTGGTAAACTTTCTTTGCACCTTCTCTAAAGCCCCTGTTTCATTCCTATAGTAGGGGGTCCACAACTGGACACAATATTCCAAGTGTGGTCTCACCAGGGACTTGTAGAGCTGCAGAAAATCTTTGCAGCTCTTAAGCTCAATCCCCCTGTTAATAAAAGCCAAAACAGCATATGCTTTCTTGACAGCCTATCCACTTGCGTGGCAACTTTGAGGGATCTATGCACTTGCGCACCCAGATCCCTCTATTCCTCCACACTGCCAAGAATCCTGTATTTAATGCTATATTCAGGATTCGAATTTGACCTTCCAAAATGAATCACTTCACATTTACCGAGGTTGAACTCCATCTGCCATTTCTCAGCCCAGCTCTGCATCCTGTCTATGTCGCGCTGCAGCCTACAGTAGCCCTCGATACTATCGACGATGCCTCCAATCTTTGTGCCATAAGCAAATTTACTAACCCACCCCATAACCTCCTCATCCAAGTCATTTATAAAAACTACAAAGAGCAGAGGCCCAAGGACATAGCCCTGTGGGATCCCTCTCAACACTGTCCTCCAAGCAGAATATTATCCATCTATAACCACTGTCTGCCTTCTGCTAGCCAGCCAATTCTGAATTCAGATAACCAAATTTCTCCGTATCCCCTACTTCCTGACTTTATGACTGAGCCTTCCATGGGGAACCCTATCAAATACCTTGCTGAAGTTCACATGCACCACGTCCACTGCTCGACCGTCGTCGACCTGTCTTGACACCTCCTCAAAGAAATCAATAAGATTTGTGAGGCATAACCTGGCCCTCACAAAGCCATGCTGATTGCTTTAATCACACAATGCTTTGCCAAATAGTCATAAATCCTATCCCTAAGAATTTTTTCCAAATTTTGCTGACCGCTGACGTAAGACTGACTGGTCTGTAATTGCCAGGGATTTCCCTATTACCCTTCTTGAAATAAGGAACAACATTCGCCTCCTTCCAATCCTCCGGTACGACTCCTGTGGAGACTGAGGAAGCAAATATCCTCACCAGCAGCTTAGCAAACGCCTTTCTCGCTTCCCGGAGCTGTCTAGGATAAATCTGGCCTTGGGGACGTATCTATCTTAATGTTTTCCAAAATTTCTAGCACATCAAATTCATCAATCTTGATCTGAACCAGCTCCTCTAAGTTTTCATTTACAGCGAGTTCCTTTTCCCTGGTGAAAATCGAAGCAAAAAACTCATTTAGGACTTCCCCTATCTGCTCAGACTCCACGCATAAGTTCCCTACACTATCCCTGATTGGCCCTACCTTCTCCCTAATTATTCCCTTATTCCTCACGTATGAGAAAAATGCTTTTGGATTCTCCCTAAAACTTCTTGCCAAGCCTTTTTCATGCCCCATCATGGCTCGCCTCGGTCCATTTATGAGCTCCTTTCTAGCAAGCCTGTAATCCTCTAAAGCTGTGTTAGATTCTTGCTTCCTCCATCTTCCGTAAGCTGCCTGCTTCCTTTTGACGAGAAGTTTCTCTGTTCTCGTCATCCAAGGATCCTTAATCTTACCCCTTCTTACCTGTCTCAGAGGAACAAATTTGTGTATCACTCGCAACAAGTATTCCTTAAACAGTCTCCACATGCCTTCTGTGCCCTTTCTGTGGAACAATTGCTCCCAGTCTGTACTTCCCAATTGCTGTCTGATAGCATCATAATATCCTTTTCCCTAATTAAATATCTTCCTTCGGAAACTGCTCCTTTCACTCTCCCAGACTATGCTACATGTGAGGCAGTTGTAATCACTTTCAACAAAGTGCTCTCCCACCGTGAGTTCTGACACCTGTCCTGGCTCGTTGCCGAACACCAAATCCAAAATAACCTCTCCCCTTGTTGGTCTGTCTCCATACTGAGCAAGGAAACTATCTTGAACATACCTGACAAAAACGGCTTCATCCACACCATCTGCACTTAGGAGGTTCCAGTCGATATTGGAAAAGTTGAAATCACCCATAACATTAACCCTTCTACTTTTGCACTTTTCTGGAATCTGCCCGCCTATGAGATCTTCAATCTCTCTACTGCTATTAGATGGTCTGTAGAAAACCCCCAAATGCGGCGACTGTTCCCTTGTTGTTCCTAACTTCCACCCATACTGACTCAGTAGACAAACCATCCTCAACAACCTGCATTTCTGTAGCTGTGACGGACTCTCTGATTAGCAATGTTACACCCTGTCCTCATTTTCCACCCACCCCGTTCTTTTTTAGATAAGATTAGATTACTTACAGTGTGGAAACAGGCCGTTCAGCCCAACAAGTCCACACCAACCCTCCACAGAACAACCCATCCAGAACCATTCCCCTACATTTACCCCTTCATCTAACATTACAGGCAATTAAGCATGTGCCAGTTCACCTAATCTGCACATTTTTGGATTATGGAGGGAAACCGGAGCACACCCACGGGGAAAATGTGCAAACTCCACACAGACAGTTCCCTGAGTTGGGAATTGAACCCAGGTCTCTGGCGCTGTGAGGCAGCATTACTAATCATTGAGACTCTGTGCTGCCCCGAAACATTTTTAAACGTTTTAAACCCTGGAACATCAAGCAACCATCCCTGCCCCTGTGAAACCTACGTCTCCGTTAAGGCCACAATACCGTAGCCCCAAGTACTGATCCATAATCTAAGTTTGTCACTCTTAGATCAGACATTCCTTGCATTAAAGCAGATGCACTTTAACTGATCCCTTTGTTTCATCGCGTGAGAAACCTTCCTGATAGATTCAATATATGCTGTCACTGTTCCGTCTTCAACTAACCCCCTCTCAGACTTGTGGTCTTATTCCTACCCCCCTCTGCCAAACGTGTTTTAAACACACCAGAGTCACACGAGCAAACCTCCCAAACAGGCCATTTGTGCCCCTCCAGTTCAGGTGCAACCCGTCCTTCATGTACAGGTCCCACCTTACGCAGATGGTATCCCGATGGTCTAGGTATCTGAAGCCCTCCCTCCTGCACCAGCCCCGCAGCCACGTGCAAATCTGCATTTGCTGACTGTTCCTAATCTAACTAGCTCGTGGCACTGGTAGCAAACCTGAGATCACTACTCTACTAGTCCTGCCCTTCAGCTTCCAAACTAACTCTCTGTAGTCACTTTTCAGATCCTCAGTCCCTTTCCTGGCTATATCGTTGGTGCCAAATAGTCTGGTTTCCACAGCCTTCTGTGGTAAGGAATTGCACAATTTCACCACTCTCTGTCTAAAGACGTTTCATCTTATCTTCATTCTAATGGGTTTTCCCTTTGCTCTAAGCCTGTGTCCTCCTGCCAGTGCCAACGTGCTCCCAATTTTGTCTGTATCCAGGTCATTCAGTATTCTGTAAGTTTCAAATGGATCCCCCTCATCCTTCTAATCTCCATCGAGACTAAACCCAGAGTTCTCCAACGTTCCTCATGTGTTAAGTTTTTCATTTCTGGTGAACCTACTCTTGACACACACCAAGGCTAATACATCCTTCCTGAGGTATGAGGCATAAAATACTGGAAATGTGGTCTGACCAGAGCCTTAGAAAGCCTCAGAATCCCCACCATTATATCCTACTCCTCTCGAGATGAATGACAACATTACTTCTGCCTTCTTAACTACTGACTGAACCTGTAAGTTTATCTAAGGCAAATCCTGCGCTTGGAATCCCAAGTCCCTTTGTTCCTCAGATTTCTGATTTTTTCGCATTTAGTAAATAGTCCATGCCTGTATTCTTCATACCAAAGTGCATGTCATCACACTGCTCCACATTGTATTCCATCTGCTACTCCTTTTCCCACTCTCCTAAACTGTCGAAATCGTTCTGCAGGATCCCTGCCTCCTCAATATTACGTGCATCTCCACCTATCTTTGCTTCATCTGCAAACGTAGCCAGAATGCCTTCTGTCCCGCCACTCAGATCACTAACCTATAAAGTGAAATGTTGTGATCTCAACACAGACTCTTGTGGAACACTGCAAGTCACAGGCTGCCATCCTGAGAGAGACAATTTTATCCTCACTCTGCAACCTGTAAGAGAGCCAAACGCCAACTCGAGGACACCTCTTCCTACTGCTCCCTCGACCATGACCCCACCCCCCATCACCAAACCATCATCTCCCAGACCATACAGAACCTCATCACCTCAGGAGATCTCCCACCCACAGCTTCCAACCTCATAGTCCGGGAACCCCGCACTGCCCGGTTCTACCTCCTTCCCAAGATCCACAAACCTGACCACCCTGGCCGACCCATTGTCTCAGCATGCTCCTGCCCCACTGAACACATCTCTACCTACCTTGACACTGTCCTAACCCCCCTAGTCCAGGAACTCCCCACATACGTTCGAGACACCACCCACGCCCTCCACCTCCTCCAAGACTTCCGTTTCCTCGGCCCCCAACGCCTTATCTTCACCATGGATATCCAATCCCTCTACACCTCCATTCGCCATGACCAGGACCTCCAAGCCCTCCGTTTTTTCCTCTCCAAACGTCCCCAACAGTACCCTTCCTCTGACACTCTCATTCGTTTGGCCGAACTGGTCCTCACCCTTAACAATTTCTCCTTTGAATCCTCCCACTTCCTCCAGACCAAAAGCGTAGCCATGGGCACACGTATGGGCCCCAGCTATGCCTGTCTCTTTGTTGGCTATGTAGAACAGTTGATCTTCCGTAATTACACCGGCACCACTCCCCAGCTCTTCCTCCGCTACATTGATGACTGCATTGGCGCCATCTCGTGCTCCCGTGAGGAGGTTGAGCAATTCATCAACTTCACCAACACATTCCACCCTGACCTTAAATTTACCTGGGCTGTCTCTGACGCCTCGCTCCCCTTCCTGGACCTCTCCATCTCCATTAGTGACGACCGACTTCACACTGTCATTTTTTACAAACCCACTGACTCCCATAGCTACCTGGATTACACCTCTTCCCACCCTAACTCTTGCAAAAATGCCATCCCGTATTCCCAATTTCTCCGCCTCCGCCGTATCTGCTCCCAGGAGAACCAGTTCCACCATAGGACACACCAGATGGCCTCCTTCTTTAGAGACCGCAATTTCCCTTCCCATGTGGTTAAAGATGCCATCCAACGCATCTCGTCCACATCCCGCACCTCCGCCCTCAGACCCCACGCCTCCAACCGTAACAAGGACAGAACGCCCCTGGTGCTCACCTTCCACCCTACAAACCTTTGCATCAACCAAATCATCCACCGACATTTCTGCCACCTCCAAAAAGACCCCACCACCAGGGATATATTTCCTTCCCCACCCCTTTCCGCCTTCCGCAAAGACCGTTCCCTCCGTGACTACCTGGTCAGGTCCACACCCCTCTACGACCCACCCTCCCATTCTGGCACTTTCCCCTGCCACCGCAGGAACTGTAAAACCTGTGCCCACACCTCCTCCCTCACCTCTATCCAAGGCCCTAAAGGAGCCTTCCACATCCATCAAAGTTTCACCTGCACATCCACCAATATCATTTATTGTATCCGTTGCTCCCGATGTGGTCTCCTCTACATCGGGGAGACTGGGCGCCTCCTAGCAGATCGCTTTAGGGAACATCTCCGAGACACCCGCACCAATCAACCAAACCGCCCCGTGGCCCAACATTTCAACTCCCCCTCCCACTCGGCCGAGGACATGGAGGTCCTGGGCCTCCTTCACCTCCGCTCCCTCACTACCAGACGCCTGGAGGAAGAACGCCTCATCTTCCGCCTCGGAACACTTCAACCCCAGGGCATCAATGTGGACTTCAACAGCTTCCTCATTTCCCCTTCCCCCACCTCATCCTAGTTTCAAACTTTCAGCTCAGTTACTGCCTCCTTGACTTGTCCGACCTGCCTATCTTCTTTTCCACCTATCCACTCCACCCTCTCCTCCTTGACCTATCACCTTCATCTCCTCCCCCACTCACCCATTGTACTCTATGCTACTCTCTCCCCACCCCCACCCTCCTCAAGCTTATCTCTCCATGCTGCAGGCTCACTGCCTTTATTCCTGATGAAGGGCTTTTGCCCGAAACGTTGATTTCGCTGCTCGTTGGATGCTGCCTGAACTGCTGTGCTCTTCCAGCACCACTAATCCAGTATTTGATTTTCAGCATCTGCAGTCATTGTTTTTAACCTGTAAGAGAGGCAATCTTTTATCCATGCTAGTACCTGTCCTCTGAGAACCATGGGTCCTTATCTTACTCTGCAGCCTCCTGTGGGGTACCATGTCAGAGGCCTTCTGGAAGTTCAGACAGGTAACTCTGTATTGTCCAACCCGTCGTTACCTCCTCAAATAATTCTCATTATCTTGAGAGCAATGTAGGTTCTTGAAATGGGGAGCAATCAGAATGTCAGTGTCATTCCTACAGACAGAGTGGAGATATTCATCAAAGCAGTTTCTGTTTAGCTCAGTAATGTAAAGGAGACTGCATTGTCAGCAGCAATGACAGGAGATTGGATTGAAAGCGTACAAGTGAAATGCTGCTTCACCTGAATGGTGTGTTTAGAGCCTTGGACAGTGAAGAGGGAAGAGATGAATGGGCAAAAGTTGCAGCTTTACATGGGAAGGTGCCATGGGGGAGTGGGGAAGTGTTCGGAGTCATGGAGCGTGCCACAGAAGGAATAGTCCCTCTGAATTTCTGACAGTGGACGGGAGGGGAAGATGTGTTTGCTGGTGCTGTCCTGCTGGAGGTGGTGGAATTGGCGGAGGATGATTCTGTGAATGCAGATTCTAGTGCAGTAGGAAGTGTGGACAAGGGGAGATCTATCATTGTTCTGTGGAGGAAGGGACGGAGTGAGGGCAGAAGTGAGGGAGATGGGCCAGACACAGCTGAAAGCTCAGTCCATCAGATTTAGGGGATTTCTCGTTTGAGAGAAAAGGATGACATGTAGGAAGCTTCCCACTGGAATGTGACATCAGCGAACAGAAATGACAGAGCCAGGGAAATTGGGAGAATGGAGTCACCTTCAGCCGATCATGTATTCAGCCACATACGTAGGTTCCCCCGAATGATTGAAAAGAGCCAGGCATTTCAAATGCAGATTTATGTCATATATCCGGTCAAATACGGAGTGTGAAAATAGACACAAATGATGGTCAGCAGATATGTGTGTGGCGGGGGTGGGGTGTGGGGGGGAGGGATGTGGGAACATTTAAGCAGGTACTGATTAATAACTCTCAATAATGTTTGGCTCTGGTGAAAAAGAAGATGATATGAAGATGTGAAGATGAACCACCCATGATGCACAAATGCTGTGAAGTATGCTAATCAATCACAAACTGAAGAATTAAGATTGTTGAGCTCTAGCGTCGGCCACATTTGCGAAGTTTACTTTTGGAACAAGAAGCAGATTGTATAAAACAAAATACAAAGAAAATACATTTCAAAACTGGCAAGAAATATGAAAAGAAACTAACCGCAAGAGTTTTCCCATATCGAATAAAAAACATTCATGAAGTGTGTGTGACCCTTGGAAGGAAGGCAGGAAAAAATATGTGGGACACCTGTAGGATGTGACTGGGGAACTGATTTCAGGGAACATGTAGAGAATGAAAAACATTATTTTACATTGATCCTTGCAGGGGAAGGCACGAAGAGTTTCAACATTATAAACAAAATTGTCGTCAGATGAAAGTTTTGCATTGTCTCTAACAAAATGAACAAGGCTTTTCTCAAACAGAAAAGACCCAAGGTAAACAGCTCATCAGCAATTCATAGCTTGTTTTGATAGAAATGGTTACAGAGTGACTGGTGGCACTGTGTGAAATATTCCATAACTCTCGGGATTACAGGAGTGTTCCAGTGAAATTGGCGAAACTCGAAAGTGGCGCCTGTCTTCAAGAAGAGAGTGAGTCTTCAAGTGTTTAGGTGCTCCCTTTGCTTGATTCGTGGAGCATATATGAGAGGATTAATGGCCTCATGATGCACTTTCATCCTGAGTGATTTAAAAAAAAAGTAAAACTCTGCTCCTCCCTCTGATGCGTTGCATACTGGGGGATGAACATTTTGCTGAAATTGAATTATTTTGAAAATTATTTGGAACGTTGTACGAACGACATCAACCAGAGAATTCTAGAAACTGCACTCATAAGAACATTTTATAACCATGTGGGGGTATTGCGTAGGTGAGAGAGAGAGAGAGAGAGAGAGAGAGAGAGAAGGTGCTGTATTGCAGTGGTAACAGTGATGGAGCCTTATTCTGGGGAAGGCACTAACAGATACACAATGAGTGTGAGAGAGTAGAGAGAATACATTGACCCTTATCCTGACACAACGGGGAAGGTTATTGATGCTTTTCCTGTATTGCTGGACTTTTCTTCGGACGCAGATACTGCACTGAGCTGGGTGGTGTGCTCAGACCATGGTCTGGGAAGAGAATGGTCCCCCTCTGTACTAGACCATTCACCATGACCTCCGTGTCTCTGTCGTCAAGCTGTGGTGTAATTTCCCTTTATCTGCCATGCTCGGGTAAACTGTGTAGGGCAACTCCAAACTGAGAAAACTCAACCGTGTGCCCATTGGTCTTTTCATGATGGCAGCAGTACCAGGGGTCACTGAATATCCAGGGGCATCCGAGAGATGGTGAGCACCTCCAGCCATAATGGGTGGGAAAATCGTGCTGGCGTTGAATGAGAGGGACACCATGAGGTAGGGTGGTTAGTTAATGAGGTGAGTTCGATAAGATAACACCAGGAAACTAGCTCTGCCTCGTGCAGATATTCCTTCTGTCACATTCAATGAAAATGGCACTGAGTAAAATTATTGTATGATTCAGCCCAGTGAGTCGAAAACTCTGCTGATCCTACTCCCAGTTACAACGCTGCAGGAGAAATGCTTATCCAAATTTCTCAATCATCATAACTTACACAAATATCCTGCTCACCCCATCATTCCTAGAAACAGTGGCTTATATTGCAAGACGCTATCAAAATTTTCTTATTTCACAATTTTTAAACCTACCATCAGATCATTCTCTGAAATTCTCTCTCAATCTTCACCTCGCTTTTAACAAAGCTCCTCCCAGTTGTTGGTATTTAAACTGATTCCCCCGCCATCTCTCTCTGGCAGTGAGTTTCACACCCACAGCACTCCTGTGTCATGCCACATTGGAGATATGGAGATGTAAATGGAGAGGTGCTGCACATCCTGTCGCTTCCAGCATGAGCTGCAAGGTTCCCCACGCTGGGCAGTGATCTAGTACAGTGTTACACAGCAATGCATCAATTGGTGCACACAGCTGCGTGTGCTGGGAAGGTAACTGCTCCAGATTAAAAGATAAATTTACTGCTATTTACTGCACAGCTCCCCATGCTGCACAGATATCCAGTCCGTGTGTATAGAACAATGCCTTTGTGTGTTCTGCACAGCGCCCTGTGTTGAACAGATCATTTAGTCCAAATTTATAGATCAGTGCACTGTTGGACACATAAGTAGTGAACTTGTGAGCTCTAAACAGTGTTCGATCCTGAACGGATTGCTGAGCAGTACACTAGCCTGGTCTACGCAGCGCTTCATGTTGAGGAGGTACCTCATCTGGGCTTATACGTGTCTGGGCTGGTTCTGAGAGGTGGATTGGGTAACCGCTATAATTCTTGACATGATTATCACTCCTCCAGCTCGGCCCATTCCGCTGGTAAATGTAAGGTGCTGTGTTTGAGATAGAATTTATTTTGTCAAAATATTCGACATTAAGCAAAACACAATTTATTCGAAGACTGTCGACAAAGACAACAAAAGGAAGACGAACTTGCAATAACTTAATTCTGTTGGAAAACTTAGCAGTATAATAGTTTATTTAACTACCATACACTAACTGCTCCAATATGGTATCATCCAATAAGCACACAAAGGTCAAAAAACAAATGCAGGAAACAGATTGGCTGACATGCAGTTCTCCAATCCAGGAGGGAAGAACATTAAAAGACAGTTCCGAGAGAAATCACAGAGACAATGTGTAGAACCGGGGAGAGATTTCCTGCCTTCCAACTCTGCTGAGACACTAGCAATAACTGGTGAAAGGTAAAATTAAGAATCCTGGTTCAGTGAGAGTTTGGCCATCACTCCACAGGACCAGGCCGTGGCTGCAAGAACACAAGGAATGGACTGTATCTACACCGTCTATGGCTCTGTAGGTGTCTCTCAAAAATGCCTAAACCCACCTAAGCCGTTAAGTGCTGGACAGACAGAAGTCAAACTTAAACATAAATAAATAAAACAAAAAGATGCAGCGGACCCGGTGATCAGACACAGACGGCCTCGGAAGCCCAGCAATTCCTATATTGCCAAAAGACAGCAGAATAATCGAGCTTGTGAAGAGAAAGAATTACGTCTCTCCCTCACCTCGATGTTTACAACTGGAGATGTGCCATGAGCCCAATAATCACTGATATCAAAATCCCACCCACACCAATTATTGTGATATATCAGAGTTGCCGTGAAATGGGTTAACTTGATCTGTTTGTTCAGTGACTGTGATTAATATCAGTCTTTCTGGACCCACCTGGGTCACTGGAGGCTTTCCCTCTTCCATAATTAGAGCATTCTTTTAACTTGTTATGCCATAGTATTCGGCGCAGCGTCAACCTCAACAAGATTGGGATCAGCAGCTACAGAGGAAGAGAGAGAAATCAGAATCTGAGAACATTAGAATGGTCCAACAATGGATTTAATTTGAGAACATTAGGCTGGAATGTTCCAACAATGGATCCGAATCTGAGAACATTAGACTTGAATGTTCCAACAATGGACAGGAGTTTATCTGTGGGTCTTTACTGGCTTTCTCAGGATTGGGCATGGTTACAGTTGCGGATACGAGCAGTACTGATGATTATTCAAGCTGGGTACTATCCCATCCTCGCTATTATTGGTGTTCCTGGTAAGTCTATCTCTATCAATTCTATAAATGATGCTGAATGTTATTGCTATTCTGGTTGATTATATTTAACAAATACATAAACTTTCAGTCACAAACCCCACTTCCTTCTTATGCATTTCAAAACTACTTACTCATAAACATCTGAGAAGGAATAAGACTGTTCGGAACCTTGAGTTTCCTTTTTACTGTGAACGGTTTTATATCTCCATATTCTCTCTGTGTGATCAATCCTGCTGACACCCCCTTCATAATATCCCCAATTTCCAGATCTGCCTGAGTTATGTTGCTGACTTCGCCATCACCTACCCCTTCGTTAACGACAGATTTTATGGCTCCAGTTCTCTTCTGACCTCTCTTCCAGTTACAAATAGTTTGACCACAAACTTGTTCTTGTCTCTGCAGTTACTTCACGACAGGGACTCTTAAACAGAGTAATAATGTCACTGGCTGTGTAATTCAGAGGCGCAAGTCATGACTCAAAAAGCATTGTCTGAAATCCTACCACACCGATGACTAAAGTTAAATTCCAAGATCAAAAATTGGAATGAAACCAAATTTCACTCATGGCAAGCATAAACCATCAGGATATCTTTTCTTATTTTATTGATAACCTTTGGTAAAGAAGCCTAACACGTTTGACCTGTCGGAACTAAGTGTCGCCTCAGATCCACAACAATTGAGTTGCCTCCATATTGCCTTGACAAATGGCCGCGTGGTCAAAGGCAGTTAGGATGGACAATAAATACTGCCCTTGCCAGTGATGCTGGCATCCCGCGAAACAACAACATTAAAGGTGAAATAACCAAGGAAATGCGGATGCTGGCGATCTGAAATAAAATTCTGCACCGTCTGAAAGAATGTTGGAGAATCTCAGCAGGTATGGCAGTCGGTCGGAAAAAACAATCATGTTTCGAGTTCAGTGAACCTATCAAAACTGAATGGAGCTGAGAAATAATATTATTATATCAGGGATGGTAGGAAGGGTGAGCGGGAGGTTTGTGTTGAGTGGGTGATGTCCATCAAGAGAGAGAAAGTGAGAGAGAAAGAGAGAGAGATGGAGAGAGAGAGAGAGAAAGGAAAAGCAAGCAAAAGGATTGCTGATGATGGACTGGAAGGAAAACAGAATGGGAAGTTATTCTACCATTTCCACTTTTCACATATTCCTGAATATCATATTTATTACAGGATGTCCCTGCTTACTGTGAGTTATTTTCCCTCTATCTCCTGTCTCTGAGTGTGGTGATCAACTCCATCAGCAATACTTATAGTCGCTGAGATAAAGAGAAACGTAATGCTCCATTGTCAACTGTTTATTTGGAGACAGGAACTGTTACTGTGCGACTGTGTGGAGATGTAAGAGCTTTCTCAGCCAGGAAGAGAAACTGAGGAGCTGAAAAATGTATTGCTGGAAAAGCACAGCAGGTCAGGCAGCATCCAATGATCAGGATAATCCACGTTTCGGGCATGCCCTTCTTCAGGAATGAGGAAAGTCTGCCAAGCAGGCTACGATAAAAGGTAGGGAGGAGGGACTTGGGGGAGTGGCGTTGGAAATGCGAGAGGTGGAAAGAGGTTAAAGTGAGGGTGATAGGCCGGAGAGGGAGTCGGGGCGGAGAGTTCAGGAAGAAAATTGCAGGTCAGGAAGGTGGTGCTGGGTACGAGGATTGGCATTGAGACAAGGTGGGGGTGGGGGAAATGAGGAAGCTGGAGACATCTGAATTCATCACTTGTGGTTGGAGGGTTCGTAGGCGGAAGATGAGGTGCTCTTCCTCCAGCTGGAAGAGTGCCTCAGCTTCCGTCTGGGAACCCTCCAACCACAAGGGATGAATTCAGATTTCTCCAGCTTCCTCATTTCCCCTCCCCCCACCTTGTCTCAATCCCAATCCTCGAACTTAGCACCACCTTCCTGACCTGCAATTTCCTTCCTGACCTCTCCGTCCCACACCCCCTCTCCGGACTATCACCCTCTTTCCACCTCTCGCATTTCCAACGCCCCTCCCCGAAGTCCCTCCTCCCTACCTTTTATCTTAGCCTGCTTGGCACTCTTTCCTCATTCCTGAAGAAGGGCTCATGCCCGAAACGTCGATTCTCCAGATCTTTGGATGCTGCCTGACCTGCTGTGCTTTTCCAGCAACACATTTTTCAGCTCTGATCTCCAGTATCTGCAGTCTTCACTGTCTCCTAGAGAAACTGAGGAGACCGAGGCATTTTCAGTAGTGAATGGATGCATTGTAGGTGTGGGGAATTCACTTGCTGCTGCCATCTGGAAAGTCAGTGGAGTCTTTGTGGATGATGTTCTCAGGATAGTGATGTCAGCTACTGGGTTCATTCAGGGAGCCCCGATGGTCTGGGAACCCCACTCTGGATACTGCATTTGCAGTGTATCTCGGTCCATTATAAACAACTGAAGCTGAGACTACGAAGAAGGGAAGCTGTATAAACAGGGAAGAGCGAGGCACTATATTTTCCTCTCTGGGATTTCCAGGAAGATTTGTCGAAGCTACACCCATTCAGGTGTAAAGTGTAAAAACAGCTTGTCTCAAAATTGATGTGGTCACTGAGCTGTATCCCCTCCTTCATTATAACCAGTGTTCTCACGCCAGTAGCAGGACTGCGCTGACACTCACGATGAATTAAACTGGATTGATTCTGGAACTTTGCAGGCAGCAGTGGGTAATATATCCACCATCTCTGAAGTGCAGTCCTCCAATGTATTCACGAGTTGACTGAAACGATCTGCCTGCTGAGAGGAATGCATTGGTTCCATCTCCACAGGGGAAGGTACAGAAACTACTTTCCACAAATATTAGGGAACAGAGGGACTGGTAAATATTGGAAACTGCAGGAAATCAGAATTAATGTTATTGAAAATCTAATTGAATTGAAGTTTCATAGGTTGCTGCATCTGATGAGTTACATCTCAGAGTGATTGAGATGAGAACAGAGCTAGTGAAATAATTACTGATTATTCTTCAAAGCTAATTAGATTCTGGATAGGATCCTGCAAGACTGGGCAGCAGCTACTGTCAACCTAAATATTTAAAACAGGATGGAGAGGGAAAACAGAAAACTAAATAATTTGATGTCAGCTGTGAGAGAAAAAAAATATTGGAACCTTTTATAAGGAACGTGACGATGAGACACTTGGAGAATAATGATATGATTTGGTACATTCGGCCTAGATTCAGGAAAGGGAAATGATCTTTGATAAACCTGTTTGTGGAGATTGTCCTTTGTGACATCGAAAGTTGAGAACCAATGGGAGTGGAATATTTGTATTTTTAGAAGATGCTTGACATGTCTGAATACAGGTGAATGGGGAATGTTAGAGTCCATGGGTAGGTAGGCGTGGAATATATACCACATGGATTAAAATTTGAGTAACGGAGATATGAGAAGAATACTGTTATTCTCTGGACTGAAGGATTGATGGATGGCAGCAGGATCAGTGTTTGAGCAATAGCTGTTCACAAGGTATAACAATTATTCAGATGTGAACAACAAATATCATCATGTACATTTATATTTATTAAATGGTAGAGAGGTTGGCGATTGCTTTTGTTGAAAAAGACCTGGATGTCCTTGGTCATAAGTCACTGACAGAATTCATACAGGGACAGGAAGTAAATGATATGTGGCTCTTCAGGCAAAATGATTGAAGTACAAAAGTTAGAATATCTTTCCCACTGATCGTGTTTTGTTGAGATAGTATTTGGTGCTTTGTGTAAAGGTTTGGTCTGCTTTATAACCAATGATCTCTTTGTCACCGAGACAGTGTAAAGGAGTTTGACCAGACTAAACACTAGCATGATGTTACCATGAGGAGAGAGTGCAGTAACGATGTGCGTAATCTGTAGCGCTGTGAGAGAATAAGAAGTTGAAGCTTGATGGGTATGGACAGAAACTCATTAAGTCCCAAACAGCTGAATGGGGTGACAATGTCACACTTTTCATTGAATGTTTAATTCACGACAGTTTATGTGCATCTGCAGAACCCTCACGTCGATTGACAGCGTGGTACAGGCTCTGAATGAACTCTGACCACTTTAATGCACAGTTACTGTGTGACACTGCATTGAGTGTCACTTTGTACACAATCCTGTCAGCAGCCAAAATACCATCATTCTGAAACAGTTAGTTATTCCCCACCGGTTTCTGACCTCCACGGAGACCATGGGTCTGCCTTCTTGGAGATGGAAGATAACTTGGAGAATGGCTAAAAAATGTTAGCTTCAGTCTGACTGCCAGAAACCCATGTTAAAGTAACACATATGTATCATGAGAAATTAAGCCATGTGGATCAATTTGGAGCTGTCTGTCTGTGCAGCACCTGCTCCATTTGTTTGTGATGGTGGAGCATCTCTGACACTTTCCTGTTCCTGTGTTAGTGGCTTGACAAGCTGAATAACCTCTTCCTGATCCTTTGTAAGTGACTCTGGGTGTGAAATGGTTCTGTCTGTTCCCATGTACGTGACACGTGGGAGAGAGCAGACTCGCAGCTTGCTGTGCAACAGGCAGGAGGGACTGAATGGGCTATCCTTCTTCTTGCACAGTAGTTTTAATGGGATGAATGGCTTCCCCACATTCTCGTGAAACCAGATTGAGCTGCTGAATGAAATTGTCCTTTTACTGTGGAAATGTACTGTGCTGTTACATAAATGTTACCCAGACTTTAACAACACGGTCTTGAATGTTGTCTGAGTCTTGCTATACATGGTCACAGATTGTTTCAAGAGCTGAAGAGGGACAACCTGTCCTGAAAACTTTGTAGACTTCAGTGAATGCCCCCTCTTCTGCTGGCACGGTGAATCAGTAGCTAACACTGCTGCCTCACAGCACCAAGGTCCCAGGTTCGAGTCGATCCTTAGGCAACTGTCTGTGTGGAGTTTGCACATTCCCCACTTGTCTGCATGAGTTTCCTTCGGGTGCTCCGGTTTCCTCTCACAGTCCGAAGATGTGCACGCAGGGTGAATTGGCCATACTAAATTGTCCATCATGTTAGGTGCATTAGTCAGACGGAAATGTGTCTGGGTGGGTTACTCTTCGGAGGGTCGGTATGCAGTGGTTGGGCCGAAGTGCCTGTTTCCACATTGTAGAGAATCTAATCTGCTCCGTTTGGACTCAATGGGCTGAATAGCCTCCTTCCACACTGTAGGGATTCTATGATGACAAACTGGAGATGCCTGGGCTGAGGAAGCTACGCTGAGGATCTCCTGCTAATGTGTCCCACGGCTAAGATGTTTGATGCCCACCAATGATAATCATCTTCCCTTGTGCCGGGAATGACTCCAAGCGGTGTAGAGGTCATAATTAATTCTCAGTAAGTGTGATTTCGTTCAGGTTCCTTGATGTCATTCTCAGTCAAATACTGCCTTGAGTTCAGGGTCAGTCTCTCTTACCTGAGCCCCTGCGTTACCTCTTTTGTTCATATCAATAGGTCATGGTGCAGAAGCAGAGAAGGTTTTCTTCAAACAGAGGGTAGTGAATGTCAGGAACTCTCTTACACAGAGAGTTAGGGGAGCTAGATCACTGAAAGGGACCAGTGGTGTCCCGCTGGGATCAGTTCAGTGACCTCTGCTCTCTGTTATTGTCAAAAATGACTTGGATGTGGGTGTTGAAGAGTTAACTAGTAAGTTTACCGATGACACAAAGGTGGTTGGAGTGGTACAGAATGTGGAGGGCTATTGTAGGTTGCAATGGGACATCGAAAGGATGCAGAGCTGGGCTGAAAATGGCACATGGAGTTCACACTGAAGTAATTCACTTTGCAAGCTGGAATGTGAATGCAGAATACAAGGTTAAAGGCAGGATTCTTGTCAGTGTGGAGAAACAGAGTGATCCTGGCGTCTGTGTCCACAGATCCCTCAAAGTTGCCACCCAAGTTGATCGGGTTGTTAAGAAGGCATATGGTATGTTGGCTTTCAGTTGCAGGGGGATTGAGATTAAGAGCCGCGAGGTTATGCTGAAGCTCGTTAGAGCCCTGCTCAGACCTCACAGGGAATATTGTGTTCAGTTCTGGTCTCCTCATTATAGGAAGGATAATGAAGCTTTTGAGAGTGTAAAGAGGAGATTTACCAGGATGCTGCCTGGACTAGAAGTCTTACGAAGAAACCGTGAGGGAGTGAGGGCTTTTCTCATTGGAGGAAAAATAGCTGAGAGGTGACTTGACAGAGGTGTACAAGATGATGAGAGGCAGATAGAGAGTGAATAGCCAGAGACATTTTCCCATGGCAGAACTGTCTATCACGAGGTGGCATAAATTTAAGGTAATTGGAGGAAGTTTTAGGGGAGACATCAGAGATAGATTCTTTACACAGAGAGTGGTGGGTGTGTTGAATGCACTACCATCAGTGGTAGTAAAGTCAAATACGTGAGGGAAACCTAAGAGACTCTTGGATAGGCACATGGAACAATGTGAACGGAAGCATGTAGGTTAGTGTAGGACAATCAACACAACGTCGAGGGCTGAAGGTCCTACCTGCATGCATTCATGTAGAACCTTGAGCTCAAAATCTGCATGAATTCATGTAAAGCTCCGTTATCTCACTTTTTAGCTTAGAATCAATCTAAACATCATGGCATAGACAGAGATCACAGGGGGCCAACAGCTTCAACATTTTATCTTGCTATCACCATTGTTCACAGCTCACCTGAGAATGCAACTTTTTTTTTAAAAAAAGGTTTTGTGATTTACACATGAAAGAAGTGAAACTATCATGGTATTCTAACAGATGAAAGGCTTAACATAAAATCAATTTTTCCATGTATAATTTCAGTTACATCACACTGTAAATTTTTACGATAAATTCTGTGTTACGATCTAGCCCTCCACTATCACCTGATGAAGGAGCGATGCTCCAAAAGCTACTGTGCTTCCAATCAAACCTGTTGGAACATAACCTGGTGCTATGTGATTTCTAGCTTTGTACACCCCAGTCGAACACTGACATCTCCAAATCAGTACTGTTCTTTGTTCTGTGTTCTATGGAAGTTCTCAAGAAGACTTGGACATTAATAAGATTTGAGACTTGGAGCAGGTCAGCCTTGATTTTAGTGAAGGGCAAGGCAGGCTTGGGATGTGAATGACCTGCACCTGTTTCTGATGATCTCCCATTCTGTTATTGGAAAGTTAGTATGTGTTATTTTCCTGGAAGGTCTTTTATGGAATATTGCAATCAGGGAGACCCGTGGATTTTGTGAGCCATCACTGGGTGAGATTTGCGGGCTGTATTCACAGTGAATCTGGGTCTCCAACATGTTCAACAAATGAAGCACAAGATACACAGATGGGAGGTTTTGTAAAGAGAAATGAGCATTCTCTTCCATATCCAGCCTGGGTCTTTCAATTACATTTTCCAATCTCCCAAACCGAGTGGGACAGTCTCGAGGGACCGAATTGTTTCCTCTATTTCTGTGCACCATGCTATAACAATAAGTGGACTCTAACTGCTCCTGTCTAGCAGGTTAGAGGGATTGAATGGAACACAGAAACATGGGAGTGAGGAGCAGGAGTGGGTCATTAGAGAATTTGAGCCTTCTCCACCAGGCATTAAGATTGTGGCTGATCAGATTGGGGTCTCAGCCTCATCGTCCCGTCTGTGTCCCATTGTCAGTGACACACTTCTCTGTCAAGTCTTTAATTAACTCAGCTGTGAATACTTGTAATCAGAGAGGCACCACAAACTTCTGGGGAAGAGAATTCCCATTCGAATGGCCCTTTTAGGACTCTTCCTCATCTCGCTGTGAGAATAAGAGAATCATACAGCGTGGAAAAAGTTCCTTTTGTCCAATTTGTCCATGACAATCAGACATCTTAATCAGATCTCGTCCCACTTGCCAGCATTTGGCCCACATCACATGATCCATTCCTATTTATGTACCCATCCAGATACATTGTAAACATGTAATTGTACCCGCTTTCACTACTTTCTCAGACAGTACACCCACCAGCCTCTGTATGAAAAGGTTTCCCCTCAGGTCCCTTCTAAGTCTTTGCCCTGTCACCTTCACCCTATGCCGTCTAGTTCTGGACGCCCCTACACTGGGAAAAAGATCTTGAACAATCAGACTCTCCATGTCCCTCAGGACTTTATCAAACCTCTGTCATATCACCATTCAGTCTCTGACAGGCCAGGGGAAAAAGCCTCATCCTGTTCATCATCTCCCTGTAGCTCAAACCCTCAGGTTCCAGAAAATCTTTGTAAATCTTTTCTGCACCCTTTCAAGCTTAAGAAGAGTCAACTGATATGGACGCAGTATTCTTAAAGTGGCCTCACCTACGTCCTGTACAAGCGCAACACGTTACTCCAACTCCTATTCTCAATGTTCTGACCGATTAGGGCAAGCATTTCAACGACGTTCCTCACTCCTCTACCGACCTAAACTCCACTTACAAGGAAATATGAATCTTCATCCTTAGTTCTCTTTGTTCAGCAACATTCCCCAGTGCAATACTCCGCTTTAACTTTCCAAAATGTAAAACCTCACAAATATATAAATTAAAATCCATCTGCCAGTCCTTGGCTCATTGATGTTCAAGGATCCCGTTATATTCTGAGTTAATCTTCTTCACTGTCCACTGAACCAATTTGGTGATGTTATCTGTAAACTTACTAACAATGCTTCCGATAACCACATCAAAGTTGTTTATAGCCGTGATAAAAAGCAGTGAGCTTAGCACTGATTCTTTCAGAACACCGCTGGCCACAGGACTTCAGTTTGGAAAACAATCCATTACCTTCAATCCAATTTTGTATCCAATTGGTTATCTTTTCCTCGATTACATATAACCTAATCTTAGTAATCTGTCTACGATGAAGTACCCTATTAAATGCCTTGCTGAAGTTTGTGTAAAAATTGTACACCACGGTGTATTCTTCTATCTTCTTTGGTATCTCTTCATAATAATCAATCACATTAATTAGACATGATTTCCATCACACAAATCCATATTGACTATCCCTAATCATTTCTTGTCTTTCTAAATAAATGCAAATTCTATCCCTCAGAATCCCCTCCAACGAACTCCTCGTCTCTGACGTTGGCTGATTGAGTCGATAATTCCCTGTGTTGTTTTGGCTCCCTTCTCCCTTTTCTAGCCCCACTCCTCCACTGCCCACAAAAAATAATTATAACTATGATGCTTATATGGCCAATGATATAGTTCTCCCTTAGCCATGTTTCAGTAATGGCTATAATATCCCAGTCCCACGCACCAATCCACGCCCTGAGTTCATCGGCCTTACCTGTCAGCCATCTTGCATTGAAACAGTTGCGATTTAATCCAACAGGCATTCCTTGCTCCCTGTCGTTGTCTAGCCTGACCTCTCTCTTCATTTTACTGTTTCTGATTACTGTATCTCCATCCAGCCTCGCACTTCCCTCCCTGCTGTTGAGGATCCCACCACTCCCCAACCACAGCCAATCTAGTTGAAACCCTCCCTTGCAGCAGTTGCAAACATGCCTGCCAGGATATTGGTCCCCTTCCAGCTCAGGTACAACCCGTCCTTCCTGAACACGTCACCTTGCCCCACAAAAGATCCCAGTAATCCAAAAATCTCTGCCTCCTGCACCAATTCTTTAGCCACCCCTTCATCTGCCATATCATCCTATTCTTACCCTCACGAGCACGGAGAACTGGAAGTAAACTGAATATTACCTCTGTCTTTTATCCTCTTCCGTAGCTCTCCACAATCACTCTGCAGAATGTCATCACTATTTCTACCTGTTTCATTCTATCCATTGTACCAATGTGCACAATGACTTCTGGCTGCTTCCCCCCACTCCCCACCCCCAACCCCCAGTGAGAACGTTCTGCAGCCACTCTGAGACATCCTGGACCCTGGGCATGTGGGAGGCTACACACCATTCTAGATTCCCATTTGCAGCCACAAAATCTCCTGTCTGTTCCCCTCACTATCGAGTCGGTAATTACTTCTGTTGTTATTCTGCTTGCACAGCCTTCTGACAATGGGATTTCATCATGAAACAGTTGAATTTGGCTGAATTGCTTTGCTTCAGGCAATGGGGAGATTCCAATGAATCCTCATCAGGAATCCTCCATTAGTGGGAAAGACGACTGGGCTTTTTTTTCACTCCCACACATTGCTGTGATGAGCGATAGGGAAACAGAAAGGGAGCAATAGAATGTTTCTCCACAGATAGGCTACATTTTCCATCTGTAAGTTAAATCAGTAACATTATCAGTCCCACACTGGACTCTGTGAGCTCTTCTTGAACATTGTATGCACTATATGACTCTATCACATTCTTGAATCCAGGTCAGTGCATTATTGCAGTATCAATTCATTAACAATAAATGGTTCTACTTGTTTTGAAGATGTGTTACTATGTGTTTGCATAATGTAAAAATAAGTGTTTCATGTCTTCACAATATCTGTGTTAAAATGAATATTCTTAAAGATATACAGTAATTGCTGGAAAAGCTCAGCTTGTCTGTCAGCATGTAGGAAGAGAATTCACAGTTCAATTTTACTGTCTAATGACCTTTCCTTTGAAACTGACTTATTCTTAAATTATTTCCCCAGTTTTATTCTCCCAACAATGAGAAATATCCATCCGGTATTCACCAACTACACTCTTCTCAAGATCTTATATGGCCAAAAAAAATCCCTCATTCTCAGGCCGAACTGTTAATTCTTCACAACGTAATGCCTTCATTCCAAGAATGCGTAAAGAGAAACATCTTTGAGACGTTTCGAAAGCAATTTTGTTTTTTTTTTCAGTTTAGGCTGTTATAACTACAAATAATACAACAGATGTAATCTCAGCAATGCCCTGTACTGATGCAAAAAACATCGCTAAGATCATACCCAACACCCCTTGCACGAAACAGGATCACGACATTTACCTTCCAAATCACTTGCTACATCTTCAGGTTAATTTGATGTGATTCATGTACTAAGACGCACAAATCCCTCTGTAACACTGAATTCTGCATTCTCCTTGCATTTAAATAAATTTCTGCTCTTTCGTCTTTTCCACAAAACAGAAAATTTCCATCACATATATATTGTACTGGTTTTTTTGCTGAAGCTTTGCTCACAGCCATCCTCTGTCTGTATGCCATTGCTTGTTGCTATTACCTCCCCCAGTCTGTGCCCCATTGCAGACGCTCTGCCCTCCCCGCTGCCTGTATCCCATTGCAGAAGCACTGCCCTCCTCCGTCTGTATCCCATTGCTGATGCTCTGCCTCCCCGTCTGGATCCAATAGCAGACCCTCTGCCCTCACACATCAGTATACCATTGCAGATGCTCTGCCCTCCCCCGTCTGTATTCCACTGCAGACGTTTTGCCCTCCCCCCGTCTGTATCCAATTGCAGATGCCCTGCCTTCCCGCTGTCTGTATACCATTGCAGACGCTCTGCCGTCCCCTGTCTGTATCCCATTGCAGACGCTCTGTCTCCATCTGACATCTTTAAACTAAGCCTGAAAAGTGAGAGAGATGAGGTTGGAAATGCCAGCGAGCTTAAATTGAGAATTGCTCTTTACTGAACATTGCTGCTTACTTGGTTGGTGGAACATCGATGTTTCAGAATCTCCACACAAGGTGTCCTGGTCCTCTCTGGCTCTTTCCAGGATCCTCCCCACATGTCGAGGTAGAGGGTGAGGGAACAGATATCGGGCACTCTAAAACCCGGCTTGGCCTTTTATGTCCTATTCCAGGATGTTTCTCTTGGAATAGGAGAAGAGGAGGGACAGATTGAGGGTGAGAGTGGGTGTCTCTGCTGTTAATGCTGGTATAGGGGAAAGGGGAAGTGTGAGATGTCCGGAGACAGTCTGACCACAGGGTTGTATCCATGCAGTGGTATTAGTGTGCGGGGCTATTGCGTCAGTGACAGAAAAACAGAGGGAAGGAAGGTGCTGAATTCACCAGTGAGTGTGGTCGTGCTTGAGACTTATTTGGAGATAGAGTGTGAGCCTTGTTTGGGGGTAGGTCTTATAACAGATACACAGTGAGTGTGAGGGAGCAGAAGAATATGGTGACACTTATCCTGGCAAAGTGAGGGGACAGAATATTGATGCTTGTCCTGTATTGCTGACCAAATCTTCAGATCATCTCAGCGTTGAGGTGAGTCTCCCTGAACGTCTTGTCCAAGTCTATCGGTAATAACGCCACAGACCCTTTCCATCACTTCCCACAGAATCGGTTTGAGTGGATCTTACAAATAGCAAGGTGAAGCAAACATTAGTGTATAATTATCCAAACCAAATCTGTCACGGAAATACTTTACAACATAGGTTCTGGAAATTAGGCATTCAAGTATATTCAAGGGGGAGCAATGACACAGTGATATTATCACTGGGCTCTTAACCCAGAGACCCAGGTAATATTCTGGGGACATAAATTCAAATCCTGACAAGGCAGATGGTGGAATTTGAATTCAATATGTATCTGGAATCAAGGGTTTATGATGACCAGGAATCCATTGTCGATTGTTGGTAAAACTCATCTGGTTCACTGATGTTCTTGAGGGAGGGATACTGCTGTCCTTACCTGGTGTAACCTGCATATGACTCCAGACTCAAGACAACGCTACTGACTCTTAACTGCCCTCTGGCATGGGCAATAAATGCTGGTTATCCAGCGACACCCTCATCCTGTGAATGAGTAACAAATAATCGTGTGTGCTGCAGTAATAATAGATGGTCTCAAGTTGCACCGAAACTGCAGTGACTACTAATACTGTGAAGATAAACTTCCGTAAGTGTGTATTAGGTAGGTTGAACAGTATGTTGTGAACCAAACTAGAGAGCAGGTTATTTCAGATTTGGTATTGTGTTGTCAGGAGGACTAATTAATAACCTTGCTCTGAAGCAGCTTTGGAGGAATAGTGACATCAATATGTTACATTTTGACACGGCGTCTGAATACAATATCGAATTTTTGATCATTCTGGTCAAACATCATGGAAGCCCGGAGGCTGGAGGGTCAAGCACGCTCCAATGAATTGGGGAAATATAATATAACATTCAATGGGAGAAGCAATGATTGTGAGAATCATAGAGTCCGAAAGCACGTAGAAAGGCCCTTCAGCCCAAACTGGTCCATTCCGAACAAAATGTCCATTCACATTTCCCTGCCCTTGCCCCATATCCTTCTTATTCTTTCCTATCCGTGTATTTGTCCGAATGCATTTTAAATTTTGTGTATATACCCGCATCAACCACTTCTGCTGGCATATCATTCCATGTCCACCCCACCCTGTGTGTAAAAGAAATTGCCCGTCAGGTTCCCTTTTACTCTTTCCCCTCGGATCTTAAATTGATGCCCTCTAGTCCGTGGTTGCTCAAAAAGACTGATTACATTCACTTTATCCATGCTTCCCATGATCTTATACACTGCTATCCGATCCCCCGCTGTCTCATACACTCTAAAGTAAAAACTCCTAGCTTGCCCAACCTCTCTCTATATCTCAGACCATTGAGTCTGGGCAACATCCTTGTAAATTTCTTCTGCACTATCTCCAGTATAATAACATCCTTCCCGTAGCAAAGTGAACAATACTTCACGTAAAACTACCTGTATTGC
Source organism: Chiloscyllium punctatum (assembly GCF_047496795.1). Classification (NCBI taxonomy): domain Eukaryota; kingdom Metazoa; phylum Chordata; class Chondrichthyes; order Orectolobiformes; family Hemiscylliidae; genus Chiloscyllium; species Chiloscyllium punctatum. Next base: position 78,504,216 of record NC_092768.1, read on the forward strand.
CTCACCACCATCCTGTATAACTGCAACATAACTCCCTAATTTCGATACTCATTACTCTGACTGATGAAGCCCAGTTTGCCAAATGCCTTTTTCACTACCCTATCTACCTGTGACTCCACTTTCAGAGAACCTTGAACCTGAATTCCAAGGTCTCTTTCTCTCAATACACTTCTTAAGGCCCTGCCATTCACCATGAAACTCCTACCTTTATTTGACTTTCTAAAATGCAAGAACTTACATTATCTGTATTAAACTCCATTTGCCATTTCTCGGCCCACTTTCTCATCTGATCAAGGCACTGCTGTAATTTCTGAAATTTCTGATAATCTTCCTCACTGTCCACGATACCGCCTATTTTAGTCTCATCTTCAAACTTATAATTCATGCCTGTACATTCTCGTCTAAATCATAGATGTGTGTAATATGTAAATATAAATACAATATACATGCATAAAATAAGCAGTAATAGTCCCAGAACCGACCCCTGAGGCATTCCACTCATCACAGGCCTTCAGCCCGACAAGCATACTTCCACTATTACCCTATGTTTTCCGACAATTAAGCAAATCTATGATCTGATTTGCCAGCTCCCCCTCAATTCCATATGATCTAAACTTCCAGAGCAGCCTACTATGTGGAACCTTACTGAAGGCCTTACTGAAATCCATATACACCACATATACCACCATGCCCTTGTCAAATGTACTGGTCATTTCACCAAAGCACTCTAACAAATTATTGAGCCATGATCCCCCACGCACAAAGACGTGCTGACTGCTCATAATCACACCCTGCCTTTCCAAATGCATGTATATTGTCTCTCTCAGAATCTTCTCAAGAAACTTGTCTACTAGAGATGTCAGGTTTGCTGGTCTATAGGTCCCAGGTTTTTCTTTGTAGCTCTTCTTGAGTAAGGGAACAGCTTCGCTATGCTCCAGTCCTCCGGGACCTCACCCTTTGGCTACCACCCAGGGCCCCCACTATTACTTCTCTGTCCTCCTGCAGTGTTCCTGAGTATATCTGGTCAGGACCAGGAGAGTTTTAGAAATACTGCATAATCTGAAAGATATGTCTACTTATTTCAGGTGAAAACACCAAAGAGTGAGTAAATGACTCAATGATGATTAACATAACAAATTAAGGAATATATTAATCACAGGAAGTGACTTCAGAAGAATTCCAGACATTGGGGAATCCTAAGAATTCTCAGAAAATTGCAATCCAGAAAAGGAGGGCCATGAAACTGATCAGAAATCAAAAAGCGAACATGCATGCAAACAAACAGGAACACAAAGATTTCAAAAATCTATGATCTATATTTCAAAAGAAAAAAAACATTGTCAAATGTGGAAATTTGCAATTGGGAGAGACGAGTTTATGGTGGATAACAGGGAAATGGCAAAGCAAATGACCAATTACTATACATCTGTCTTAATGGAGTAAGATCCAGAAAAATCACCCAGAACTACAAAGTGATTGTATAGGACTTGTGGAAGTAAAGACATAAAGTCAATTCATATCAGTAACAAGGCAATATTAAACATGCAGCTGGATTGAGTATTGCTAAGCTTGACAAACCAGATGTACTTCATACCAAAATCTTCCGAACTAAATCACAAATAGAAGTACTGATTGCATTGTCGATGACTGCATTCTATTTTCCCTTACATTCTGCAGAGTCTGGAAGCTGGTGTAGATAAATGCACATTAGTAAACGTGATCCAAGCACTATAGATGAATGGTAGGGATACAAGCATCTAAAAAGAGAAGAAGAGATAGTGTGGAGAACTGCTGACAAATTAACTTGACATTTGTGGGGAAACTGTTGGAATCTATTATATAGGATGTGATATTGGATACTTAGACATTAACAGCAACATTGGAGAGACTCAGTCTGTATTTCTGAAAGGGAAATCATACTTGAGAAACTTTGGAATTGTTTGAAGTTGATTCTTACAGCATCGATAATGGGGATCCAGTAGGATTGGTATAGATTTTAGATTATCAGAAGGCTTTCTATAAGAACTCACACAGTGAGTTCGAAAATGCAATGATGTGAAGGGTATTTGGAGGAATATATGTAAGTGGAAACTTAAAGTTTGGTTGCCTTCCTTTAAGGGAGTCAGAATATAGATGTAAAGACACGTTGAAGCAGTGTGTTGGTGAGACTGTACCTGGAGTATTGTGCACAGTTTTGGTGACCGAAGCTGAGAAAGAATATACTGGCCTCAGAGGAAGTGTAATGGACATTACCCAGACAAATCCCTCAGGTGGCAAGTTTGCGTGATGAGGAAACTCGGCCTATGTTCTCTTGAGGTTCAAAGAACCAGCAGTGAGTCACTGTGAACTTTATAAAACTCACAAAACATACGACAAGTTGGAAATTAACAGGATGTTTATCAGGCTGTCTAATCCACATTCAAGGCAAATAATACCAGGATAAGGGACAAACCATTTAAGACTGCAATAAGGAGGAACTTCTGTGCGTGGAAGGGACTGACTCACACAGTGGCAAGGCAGGGCGAGAAACCACATGGTTGTGCACTTCAAATGCATTAAGATTCACGGCTCCAGTCTTGTGTCGGAAAGTGGGCCTACAGTAGACCGTGCTGTATTTCTGGTAGTACAGAGTCTGTGCTTCTGTGATTGTACGGCTGTGCAAGGTCAATCATTGAGTAGCTTAAGATAGGAATTGATGGGTTTCAGAAGAATATCTTAATAAAGTTGTTAATAGAGAACTTGTAATATTTTCTGGAAATTTGTCAATGGCAAAATTAAGAGAAAAAGGTTGCAGATTTCTTACAGTCTGATGCCAGATAATTGAGGGCCGGGAAATAGCAGGACTATGGAGCAAATAGGGTTGGAGGGGTGCGGTCTGAGGGCGGAGGTGCAGGATGTGGACGAGATGCGTTGGAGGGCATCTTTAACCACGTGGGAAGGGAAATTGCGGTCTCTAAAGAAGGAGGCCATCTGGTGTGTCTTATGGTGGAACTGGTCCTCCTGAGAGCAGATACGGCGGAAGCGGAGAAATTGGGAATACGGGATGGCATTTTTGCAAGAGATAGGGTGGGAAGAGGTGTAATCCAGGTAGCTATGGGAGTCGGTGGGTTTGTAAAAAATGTCAGTGTCAAGTCGGTCGTCACTAATGGAGATGGAGAAGTCCAGGAAGGGGAGCGAGGTGTCAGAGGTAGTCCAGGTAAATTTAACGTCAGGGTGGAATGTGTTGGTGAAGTTGGTGAATTGCTCAACCTCCTCGCGGGAGCACGAGATGGCGCCAATGCAGTCATCAATGTAGCGGAGGAAGAGGTGGGGAGTGGTGCCGGTGTAATTACGGAAGATCAACTGTTCTACATAGCCAACAAAGAGGCAGGCATAGCTGGGGCCCATACGTGTGCCCATGGCTACGCCTTTGGTCTGGAGGAAGTGGGAGGATTCAAAGGAGTAATTGTTAAGGGTGAGGACCACTTCGGCCAATCAAATGAGAGTGTCAGTGGAAGGGTACTGTTGGGGACGTCTGGAGAGGAACAAAAGGAGGGCTTGGAGGCCCTGGTCATGGCGAATGTAGGTGTAGAGGGATTGGATATCCATGGTGAAGATAAGGCGTTGGGGGCCGGGGAAACGGAAGTCTTGGAAGAGGTGGAGGGCGTGGGTGGTGTCTCGAACGTATGTGGGGGGTTCCTGGACTAGGGGGGATAGGATAGTGTTAAGGTAAGTAGAGATGAGTTCAGTGTGGCAGGAGCATGCTGAGACAATGGGTCAGCCAGGGTGGTCAGGCTTGTGGATCTTGGGAAGGAGGTAGAACCGGGCAGTGCAGGGTTCCCGGACTATGAGGTTGGAAGCTGTGGGTGGGAGATCTCCTGAGGTGATGAGGTTCTGTATGGTCTGGGAGATGATGGTTTGGTGATGGGGGGTGGGGTCATGGTCGAGGGAGCAGTAGGAAGAGGTGTCCTCGAGGTGGAGTTTGGCTTCAGCGGTGTAAAGGTCAGTGCTCCAGACTACCACTGCGCCCCCTTTATCCGCTGGCTTGATGGTGAGGTTGGGATTGGAGCAGAGGGATTGGAGGGCTGCGCGTTGTGAGGGTGAGAGGTTGGAGTGGGGGAGGGGGGACGACAGGTTGAGGCGGTTAATGTCCCGGCGGCAGTTGGATATGAAGAGGTCGAGGGCAGGTAATAGGCCAGCGCGGGGTGTCCAGGTGGATGCAGTGTGTTGGAGGTGAGCGAAGGGGTCCTCGGAAGGTGGGCGGGAGTCCTGATTGTGAAAGTAAGCTCGGAGGTGGAGGCGACGGAAGAATTGTTCGATGTCACGGCGTGTATTGAATTCATTGATGCGTGGACGGAGGGGGATGAAGGTGAGTCCTTTGCTGAGGACTGATCGTTCGTCCTCAGTGAGTGGGAGGTCTGGAGGGATGGTGAAAACTCGGCAGGGCCGGGAGCTGGGATCTGGTATTGGTGTGGAGCTGGGAGTGGGGTCGAAGCCTGTACCTGGAGTGGGTGTGATTGTGGGGGGAATGGGGGTGGAGGTATGAGCTGGGGTAATGTTGCCCTCGGGTTTCTGGGGTGTGGGGATAGTGACAGTGGGGTCTGTGGGGGGCGTGTTAGCAGAATGCAGGTGAGTGGCGCTGGTGAAGGAAGAAGTGGTGGTGATCATGGCAGTAGGGGTGGCAGAAGTCACTGAGCGTGTGGCATCAGCGATGATGTGAGGGTCGGAAGTGGCTGTGGGATTGGCCATGATGTGGGCGGAAGTGACATCATCACTCAGCGTGGGGGTGGTAGCTGCGTCAGCCGCATGGCTAATGGCGTTTCCGAGGCCAGGGGAATCTTCTGGTATGTTTCAGGAGCGCTGTTTATGGAGGTGGGTGGATAAAAGTTTGTTGTCCTTACAGTTTTTGATATTTGAGATGGAATTGAAATACTGTTTGTTGAGAGTATGAATTCTCCTGAGGATGTCGTACCGAGTGGGTCCTTTGCAGTTCTGAGAGAGTGTGGCCCTCAGCTGAGGCAGGGATGACTGGAGAGAGGTTAGGTGCCTTCGCATTGATGCAAGCGTGGAGCAGAGGATCTTGAAGGATAACTGTTGCTGGTGTTTTTGAATCTGTAGTCTGTACTGTTTGTCCTGTTCGGGTCCGAACTCTGCTGGTTTAAAGGTGGTCCGGAGTCCGTGTGGGATGAGTTGGTTACGGAGGCATGCACTGAGGAAGCAAATGTGGCTGTGGTACCGAGTTTGTTTCACAACATGGTTGAAGAACTTCATAGCAGAGGAAATGACCTGGAAGTTGCAGTGGGAGAGGGACTCCCTGATATTCTTGTAGAGAGAGGAGGAAAACTTCTTCAAGGCAGGCATCCTTGCAAGAGGATTCGGAGTAGGGTTAAAATCAACAAGGCAAAAACAATGACTGCATATGCTGGAAACCAAATACTGGATTAGTGGTGCTGGAAGAGCACAGCAGTTCAGGCAGCATCCAACGAGCAGCGAAATCGACGTTTCGGGCAAAAGCCCTTCATCAGGAATAAAGGCAGTGAGCCTGAAGCGTGGAGAGATAAGCTAGAGGAGGGTGGGGGTGGGGAGAGAGTAGCATAGAGTACAATGGGTGAGTGGGGGAGGAGATGAAGGTGATAGGTCAAGGAGGAGAGAGTGGAGTGGATAGGTGGAAAAGAAGATAGGCAGGTCGGACAAGTCCGGACAAGTCAAGGAGACAGTTACTGAGCTGAAAGTTTGAAACTAAAATAAGGTGGGGGAAGGGGAAATGAGGAAGCTGTTTAAGACCACACTGATGACCTGGGGTTGAAGTGTTCCGAGGCGGAAGATGAGGCGTTCTTCCTCCAGGCGTCTGGTGGTGACGGAGCGGCGGTGAAGGAGGCCCAGGACCTCCATGCCCTCGGCAGAGTGGGAGGGGGAGTTGAAATGTGGGGCCACGGGGCGGTTTGGTTGATTGGTGCAGGTGTCTCGGAGATCTTCCCTGAAGCGCTCTGCTAGGAGGCGCCCAGTCTCCCCAATGTAGAGGAGACCACATCGGGAGCAACTGATACAATAAATGATATTAGTGGATGTGCAGATGAAACCTTGATGGATGTGGAAGGCTCCTTTAGGGCCTTGGATAGAGGTGAGGGAGGAGGTGTGGGCACAGGTTTTAAAGTTCCTGCGGTGGCAGGGGAAAGTGCCAGAATGGGAGGGTGGGTCGTTGGGGGTGTGGACCTGACCAGGTAGTCATGGAGGGAACGGTCTTTGTGGAAGGCGGAAAGGGATGGGGAGGGAAATATATCCCTGGTGGTGGGGTCTTTTTGGAGGTGACAGAAATGTCGGTGGATGATTTGGTTGATGTGAAGTTTTGGAGGGTGGAAGGTGAGCACCAGGGGCGTTCTGTCCTTGTTACGGTTGGAGGGGTGGGGTCTGTGGGCGGAGGTGCGGGATGTGGACGAGATGCGTTGGAGGCCATCTTTAACCACGTGGCAAGGGAAATTGCGGTATCTAAAGAAGGAGGCCATCTGGTGTGTCCTATGGTGGAACTGGTCCTCCTGGGAGCAGATACGGCGGAGGCGGAGAAATTGGGAATACGGAATGGCATTTTTGCAAGAGAAAGGGTGGGAAGAGGTGTAATGCAGGTTGCTGGATTATAGAAAAAGGTTCATGAATTGCATTGCAGCCAAATTGTATTTAATCAACACGTGTTATTGGTGAACTGCCTGTACATAGAATCGAGGCGCAAAAATGGTGGGCTTAATGGATTACAGCAGTTCTCATTTTATGTTTCACAACATTTAAACATATTAAGGGATATGTATATTGTTTGGGGAAAACTGCGTTGAGGAGATGTTGGGCCATTAAAGAGAATAGGGAAAGCTCAATGAGTTGTATGATGTATTCCTTTCCCGATGCTTCTGTGCAGTGTGTGGGAAAGCTCTGTAAATGTAGTCACAAGCTCTCAGCTGTCAGGAAGGAGGCCTCTGCAGGGTCGACAGGATTGTGTTTCCCGTTCCCTTTTCTACTAACGAGGCTGGTGCCGGGTGTTCTCTCTGGGTTTATCCTTTAACGTCTCGGAGCAGTTTGATACAATTGAGTGCCTTCCTTGCCCATTTCAGAGACCATTGAAGAGTGTATCACATGTCTGTGTGTCTGGAGTCCCTTTTAGGCCAGACAGGAAAGCACGGGGGATTCACTTTTTGAAAGTACACTGGGGAAGGAGATCGACATCTATAATCGATATTGCACACAAGATCAATATTACTGACGCCAGATAATAGATCCCGATATTTTATTAATTGTTTTTAACTTGCACCAGTTGCCAGAGAATTATCCTGGCCTGGATTAGCAATCCAATGACAATTCCACAACAGCACCATCTCCACATGGGGGCCTATCGGAAACCACACTGAACCGATTATTTATGTGCTGTGTGAAAGCTCTATCAAAAATAACTAATTTGACTATCGTGATGTGACTGAGGGCGTGGCAATTGTTCTGATTGTAATTATTCCCTTCTTAGGGGATGGGACATAGCTGAGTAATTACCCACATTGCCAGGGAGTTGTCAGAGTTGGAGCTCGAATGAAACAGCTTCCTCAGGAACACGGCTTGTTGTGTAGAAAAAGTCCTCAGTCCTATTGCAGGAATGGTGTCAGGGCCAAATGCCTTTGTCATATCTACAGTGTCCAGCTGTTGCTTCATGTCACGTGCAGTGAATTGAATTGGTGAAGACGGGCATCTGTGCTTCTGAGGGTATCATATTGAGGGTGAGGTGGGTAATCGGCACAACACTTCTGGCTGATGATGGCGCAGCTACTGCATCTTTTACACTGATGCACAGGGCTGTTCCATTATTTGGGATGGGAATATTTGTGGAGTCCTCTCCTCCAGTAAGTTGTTCAACGGTCCATCGAGTTTTATGCATGGATTTGACAGGACGACAGAGCTTATATCTGATTTGTTAGTCTTAGGATCATCTCTCTCTCTCTCTGTATCAGATTTTAGTCCTGCTGTTCATACTGTAACCAGTCATGTGCGGTAGCGTTAATGGATTGTCATCAGGTTTAGGTGCACGTGATTCCGACCCGACCATATTCACCCACACTCGTCACTGACCCATGAATCGGCTTGATGGAAATGGTAGATGGATGGACTATCCTGGGGGAAAGGTTACAGATTGTCTTTGAAATCTACAGCATCAGATGATAATCGAGTTTTAGCTGCAATATCTAAAGTTCAATTCTACTGACTGCCCCTCAGTACACACCGAGACCCATTCACCCATCAGCCCGGTATTCAGTGACCTACTCTGGTTTCTGATGCGGAAATACTTCCATTTTCATATTCTCATTCTGCTGGAAGTCTTTCCTTGGTGTCACACCTCCAATTTGTTACATAAACAATACCCATTTAAGGTACTAATCTGAAACGTTTCCTTTCAGTAATGCCATCTTCTGTATTTGAAGTGAATGTGTTTCCTTCTGTTTTTCTCCCTAACCATGAATCAGAGCACTGCAGTGTCAGTGATGGCAGCCTTTTGCAGTTTCAGAGTTAAGGAACTTGTCACCATGCGTTACTGTTCAGTTCCCAGTGTACAACGCTCCATGGTGGACAGGATGTTTGGGCATCTTTGACAATATGTTGTTGGAAATTGTTCAAAAACAGAAATTGCTGAAGACATTGCGAAAGATGTTGAAGAATTTTCTGGAGTGAATGCAGAGTTAAACTTGCAGGTCCAGTGAACCTTCTTTAAAAGGCTTTTTATTTTTACTTCCAGTATCCATAATTATTTATTTAATTGAAAAATTGTTCTGCTCCTATTCATTTCTGGAGAAACTCAGCAGGTCTGTCAACATCTGCAGAGAAAGAGAAACAGAGTTAGCGTTTCCAGTCCAGTGTGACAATTCTTCAAAACTGAAAACAATTGCAAAATGGTCTTTTAGTCCCTTGCCAGATGTAGAGGATGGGTGGCAGGGAAAAGTGGGTGTGGCAAAAGAAAAACGGGCTTTTAGCAGTGGTGAAAGGAAAGATTCTGTATAACGGGTCGAATTTACGGTGTGAATGGGTGAAAGGGGTTCTCTCTATTGAATGCAAGATAAAAAAGATACAACCACACAAAGTTATACGGAGGCCAGGAGGGAGAATGTTGACCATGTGGTATATACATCTGGCCACAGATACGTTTTCACTGTCGTGATCATCACCCCGCTTTAGATAAAGGAATTCAGGTGCTTGACTTCTTATTGGCATTAGTAAGCGTTTCATGCTGCCTCAGTATTGTAATATGGAGAAAAACAAATCACAGTTTGACTTTTGTGCCGAGTGTTGGTTACCTGTCATTTTTAATATTGATTAATTTTGCAGTGCTTATCCTTAAACGCTTGTTCTTGAAGATTGTATCAGATGGAGTGTAGGATGTTGAGGAATGACATTATAGAAACTTATAAAATCATGAGAGGTATGGATCGGGTGAATAGCCAAGGTCTTTTCCAAAGGGTAGGGGAATCCAACCATAGAGGGAATAGGTTAAAGGTGAAAGAGGGTAGATTTAAAAGGGACTAAAGGGCAACCTTTTTACACAGAGGGCGGTGTGAGTATGGAATGAGCTTCCAGAGGAAGAGTGGGAGATGCAAGGACAGCTACAACGTTTAAAACTCATTTGGACAAACATATGAATGGGAAACATTTAGAGGCCCATGGACCTAATGAAAATAGATGGGACTAGTATAGTTTGGAAAACCTAGCAAGCATGGACATTTAGAAACGCTTCACGCAGAGTCAGGGTGGTTTTGTGAAAGGGAAATGATATTTTGCCCTGTAAACTCATGCAAAGTATTTCTGAAGATGCCTGTAAATGTAACAAGTGGACTTGAGAAAGGGGATCTGGTGGACACCAGGCTTTCCAGAGATTTTCCACAAGGTATTACAAAACAAAAGTTCTTACACAAAACAGAAGGTCCAGGATGTCGGATACTGTATTAACATGGGATGATGATTGTTTAACACAGAAATCGGAGAGTCAGGATTAATGGATATTTATGGTAAAGATTTATCTGCTGGAATACCACAAATATCAGTCAGATGGCATCAGTTATTTACAATCTATGCTGACAGCCTGAAGGAGGGAGCTGAGTGCAATATACATCCGAGATGACACTGAGAATCAAAAGGCAGGCTGGTATTTAATGGGGAGGACTTCCAGAAAAGGAACAGTAAAGGCATTGGAGTCTTCCTGTGTATGAAACATAAAGTCAGCTCGATGATGCAGCAAGTAACTCGGTTGGTACATTAGACAGTTTCCTGGGAAGAAAGGGTTGTGCTATTGAGAATCTCTAAAATGGTGAGGCGATTATTCATTGGGGTTTAAATGAATGAGGAGTGATAATGCTGAAACATATGAGACACAGAAGGGGTTGGAGAAGGTAGATGTTGAGAAGTTGTTTCCATTCTTGAGCAAAGTGTTGAACTCGAGGATATAGATACCGAATATGGAGCATCGATTTCAATCTGAGATACAGTGTAATGTCTTCTCTCCGAAGGTAGTGAATGTCTGGAACTCCCTAACCCAGAGAGGTGTGGAGGGATACAAGGAGTCGGGAAGAGAGTGGAGTTGAGCCCTGGAGTAGGTAAGTCATGTCCTTATTAAATGACAGGGTTAGCTTGAGGGGCCGATTGACCTACTCCTGTTCCTACTTATTAATTTCACATGTTATGCTTTTGGAAAGTAACGGGTTATTTTGCTGGAAATCGTGTTGTACAATGTTGCATTCAGGCAGAGCAGAGGATTTGATATTGTAACCCCGGGTGGGGTATGTGGCTGTATTCCCAGCGTATCTGGGTCTGCAACATGACCCACATCTGGAGCAGAAGTTGCACAGAGGGGAAGCATGGAAACAGGGACTGGGGGGTGGAGGTGGTGGCCAATTTCTGATCCAGCCTGGATTTTCCAAGTACATTTCCAAAACTACACCTAACCATCGGAGTGGCCTCGATCTACCCCTGTTTAGCAGGTCTGAGAGCTGAATGGAACATCAGAACATAGGGCTGAGGGACACAAGTGGGCCATTCGGCCCTTTCACACTACTCCACCAATAAATAAGGTTTTGGCTCATCTCATTGTGATTCCAGCTGCACGTTTCTTTCCATGCACCATTATCCCTGATTCACCTGTCCATGGAAAATCAGACAAAGCCAGCTTCGATGTAATATAAAGGTCCAGGTATCCCAAACTTGTGGGAAAGAGAATTCCCACTTGACTGAAATCCCACTTTGTGGATTTATCCTAATTCCTGCTGTGACGGATGTTGGAGGGTGTCACTGTTTCCTTTTCTCGTCCCATTCCTCCACTGCTGACACCAAATCTTAAATGCAACCAGGTTGGTGATATGGCCGATGATAAAGTTCTCAGACCGAGTCAGGTTCATTGACAGGAACAAGTCAGGCAGATTTCTTTAGTTAGCCACAAGTAACTAATAGAACTAACGGAACTAACTAATAGAACTAACGGTGGATCTGTGGTTAGCACTGATACCTCCCGTCGCCAAGTAGCTGTGTTCAGTTCCAACCTCGGGCAACCCTCTATGTGGATTTTGAATATTCTCCCCATGTATATGCGGGTTTCCTCCCATCGTCCTTAGAGGGATTGGCCATGCTAAATTGCCCATAGTGCCCAGGGATGTGTAGGTTAGATAGATTAGTCATGGGAAATGCAGGGTTACATGGATAGAGTAAGGGGGGGCAGGTCCGGGGGGATACTGTTCCGAGGGTCAATGTGGACATGATGGATGGAATGTCCTGCTTCCACGCTGTAGAAATTCAATAAAAACAACAAGAAGTTTGGACTATACAAACATCCAGTGGGTATCTATCTGATCACTCTCCTCTCGGTTTTGTATGTTTCAATAAGATCGCCTCTCATTCCAAGAGTAACCTGTTAAAGCCTTCATAATATAAGACCAACATTCCTGGAATACATGAAGTGAAACATCTCCGAACTGCTTCCAATTTAATTATATCCTTTCTCAGGAAAGGAGGCAAAAATAATCTCTCACAGAGATGAAGTTTTTCTCAATGGTGAGAGTATTTGGAACTCTCTTCCCTGCTCGAGCATTGGAGGCAGAGGTATTGAATATGTTTGAGGCACAGACAGAAGGTTCATAAAGAATAATTGAGTCAAGGATTATCGGGGAATGGCATGAATGTGCAGTGTTGGGAAAATGCTGACAGTGGTAAAAAAAAATCACACTGCTCCAGCACATCCAGGAATATAATGCAAAATGAAATGATAATATCGATAAAATATTAAGGGGAAATCCAAGATGGTGGTGATCTGGAAGGTCTGCTTTGTTAGGTTCTGCATCACAGCATGGGCAAAATGGTTCCCTAACCCACTCCATCCCAGCCATTTACTTAAAATGTTGTGGTTCTGTTCACCGAGCTGGGAATTTGTGTTGCAAACGTTTCGTCCCCTGTCTAGGTGACATCCTCAGTGCTTGGGAGCCTCCTGTGAAGCGCTTCTGTGATCTTTCCTCCAGCATTCACCTGATGAAGGAGCGTCGCTCCGAAAGCTAGCATGCTTCCAATTAAACCTGTTGGACTATAACCTGGTGTTGTGTGATTTTTAACTTTGTACACCCCAGTCCAACACCGGCATCTCCGAATCTTGTTTATTAATGATCAGTAATTCGAGTTCTTCCTCTCTCGAGTTCAAATGTTGCTACAGTGTGTTCTGAGTAATGATGTGTTTAATGGTCTACCTGGAGCATTAAGGTGAGCCATTGGCCAGAAAAGAGGAAACATTTACTTTCTAGTCTTAAAAAGAGAGGGTGGATGTTGTCCTATTGCAGGAGATGCACCTGGATGACAAGGAACATTTGACATTACAGCAGGTCGGGCTTGATCGGGTTTATTTCTCGTCTTTTAATATTACGAGAAGGGGAGAAGCCATAAAAGATTTTAAAAATCTTCCATTTAACCTACTAGATTGTATTTGACACTCACGCTAGGCTCATAATACCAAAAGCCTTGAACAATAGTAAAGAATATAGTATTTTGAGTGTTTATTGCCCACCCCCCCCCCCCCCCCCCCCCCATCCCAACTCCCAGTGTGCCCTCTTAAAATCCTGGTCGATGCATTTTCCAAATTCAGTTATCTTGCATCGTGGCACATTATTGTAGAAGTTTTCAAAAGTCTTATGGACCCCACGGTGGACAGAATGTCCAAAGTTGCCCCAACACCCTCGTTATAATGTAAGCAATTAATGGATTTGTGTGCAGAACGAGAACTGGTGGATATCTGGAGTCAGATCCACATCTCAATTAGGTATTTTATTTTCTTCTTTAACCGGCATAAATGCCACACGAGGGTTGATATCTTCCCCATTCCTGCAACAATCTTAGATTCGGTGGCATCCTGCACAATTGGGAATATTACCATTTCTGAACTTGAAGCAGTATACTTATTGATTAAGATTAAGGGCAATATAATAGATTCGAGGCACTAGCGAATGTATCCCTTTATTCTTAAGATTAGTTGGTTAATTGAGTAGTTATATTAGATTACTTACAGGGTAGAAACAGGCCATTCGGCTCATAAAGTCCACACCCACCCACATTTACCCCTAACACTACAAGCAATTAAGCATGGCCAATTTACCTAACCTGCACATGATTGGACTGTGGGAGGAAACCCACGCAGACACAGGGAGAACGTGTAAACTCCACACAACCAGTCACCTGAGACAGGAATTAAACCCGGGTCTCTGGCACTGTGAGGCAGCAGTGCGAACCATTGTGCCAGTGTGCTGACCACTGCAATGTATTCAGGTCTTTCTTAGCCATTAATTCAGATTCAACCAGTAACTTATCCACTCTGTGGGAAATTGCTAAGGCTTATGCCAAGGGAATAATTATTCCTTATGATTTAGCAGAAGGGGGAGTAGGAACACCGGTTTGAGGCAAAGCTGAGGGCAGCCGAGAGGGCATACTGTGATTGTCCCTCGGTGGCTAAGCTGCAGAGGATCACAATGCTTCAGTCTACAGTGAATTCCATGCTCACACAGACAGCCAAGAAGGAACTTACTTTTGCAAAACAAAGGCTGTTTGAACATGGTGATAAGCCAGGCAGGTATTTATTCTATCTTTCCAGGAAAACGATCGCCCCCTTAAGCCATTACGTCAATTAGGGAAGGTATTGGGATCCTTACCTTCAATTCCAAAAAGTTTAATGTCTCCTGTCCGAGATTTTTCACCGAATTATTTCAGACTGAACATTTTGAGGATATATGGATTAAGATTGAGTTATTTTTCAAGAACCTGGGTCTTCCAGGAGTAACCCCTGAATAGGTGTTGTGCCTTAATGCACCATTGTCAGCGCAGGAGGGTGTGAAGCAGCTTCAGAATGTAAAGGCGCACGTTCCTGATGGATTTCCTAGTGAATTTTATAAACAATTTATAAACCTATTGTCAGGGCTGATGTTTAACATGTTCCGTCACTCATACAGTCATGACCCCCTCCCTCCATCCTTAAGAGAGGATCATATCTCTCTGATGCTGCAGAAAGGAAGACCCTGGAGGATTGTGCTTCTTACACGCCAATCTCACTTTTAAATGTTGGTCTCAAAATCCTGTCTCAGATCCGTGCAATCAGGCTGTAAACTTTGCTGCCTTCCGTTACCAAAGAGGACCAAACAGGCTTTATAAAGGGCCGCAGATCTTCCTACAATGTGAAGAGTTTACTCAATATGATCCAAGAGTGTCAACAACAATCTGTCCAAAGATTATTGATTTCTTTAGATGAGAGAAAGCATTTGATTGGGTTGAGTGGTCGGATCTCTTCTGTACGGTTGGTCTACGCAAAGTTTTTATCAAGTGGGTGAGGGTCCTTTACCGCGATCCTCTGGCTACGGTTCTCACTAATGGTGTGGCCAACCAGTAATATTAATATTTCTCCAGGCAGCCGACAAGGTTGACACCTTTCACCATTCTTGTTTACGTTGGGGATGGAGCCACTGGCGGAGGCCATCCGTCGGGATGTCAACATATCTGCCCCAGAGGTGGGATCAAAGTCTCGAAAGATTACATTGTATGCAGATTAGGGTCTTATGTTTTTGTCAAATCCCACAATTTCAGTAGTTCATGTGATGCAATGCATTGATTCGCTTGTTGCCTTTCCGGGCGATAAGATTAATTTTACAAAGTTGTAGACGATGCCTATGGGAGGTCTTAGGGAAATACCTGATATTGAGGGCAATTCCTGGTTTCCTTTTAAATGGTCACTGGAGTGGGCTCCCTATTTCAGTATATTCATTATATCTGTCTTTGATCATTTATTTAACGTGAACTATGTCCATTTGTTTGACAAAATTAAACAAGACCTTCAAAGATGAGAGGCATTTCCAATATCCTGGCTCGGTCAGATAGCTGTTATTAAAATGAATGTCCTTCCTCATTTCCTACACCCAGTTCAAATGCTTTCTATGATGTTTCCCAGACAGATATTTCGGAAACATAATGGCGGGTTTAGCTCTTTTATTTGGCACCATAAGCGATTCTTTATCTAGCTAACAAAATTGCAACTGTCACGCAGATTGTGAGGAGTAGATCTCCCCGATTAAAAGCAATCAATTAAGTTTTTTTTAATCGTATGTTAGTGCCTGGGCCGCTGAGGACTCGGCATCAATGCGGCTAGACATTGAGCCCTCTCAGACAAAGTAAATCCTTATTCGTCTGTTGTTCTTAGATAAAATGACAACATTTTGGAATATTGTCATAAAATAATGATTATCAATACTGTTAAAACTTGAAGGACAATGCGTCAGATCGAGGAAATACAGCCAAAACCATATTTCTTACCCGTATAATTGGTATACCGGGGATAATGGATTCCAGGATTAAACTGTGGGCAGCGAGGGGGATACCTTGTTTGGGTGATTTAGAATTAGTAGTATCCCTACAGTGTGGAAACAGGTCCTTGGGCCCAGCAAGTCCACTTCGATCCCCTAAAGGGTAACCCACCCTCACCCATTCCCCTACCATCCTATATTTACCCTGATTAATGCCCCAACTTACAGATCCTGGACACTATGAGCGATTGAGCAATGGCCAAGTCATCTAACTTGCATATGTTTGTGACTGTGGGACGAAACCTACGCAGTCACAGTTGAGAATATACTAACTCCACACAGCGAGTCACCCAAGGCTGGAACTAAACCCGTGACCCTGGTGCGGTCAGTCAGCAGTGCAAATCAACGAGCCACCACGTGTTACTTGAAGGAGAAACAATGATACCGTTTGATCAAATAACTCGGAAGTATGGTCTATCGAGCAGAGACCTCTTGTGTTTTTTTTTCCAGATTAGAGATTTGATTAAAAAACACAATTTTACAAGACACTTATAGATCCGATGTAGAGAAGCAGGTGATTATTGTAAAGAATACACTCTCTGTCAGTACCCTTTACAATTTGTTGGAGAGTGTCCCCGCAGACAAGACTATGCAGCTTCGTGACGTCTGTGCGAGAGAGTTGGGGGTTTAGATCTTTTCGGAGACATGCGAGGATATTTGTGAAAATGCTCGAAGGATTTTGATCTGTAATAGAACCAATTCCATGCAGTTGAAAAATCTTCAAAGGTTCTATTTGACCCCAGATTTTCACTCAAAATTCAAAGTGGGATTATCTTCAGCATGTCCTAATTGCAGAATGACTACAGACACTCTTACTCATTGCATGTGGTCCTGCTGCAGGCTTCGTATATATTGGAGCTCTGCCTTAGGTGTGGTAGAGTGGGTCTTGGGGACCGAATTGGAGATGGACCCGGTTTCTCTTTTCCTGGGCCTGCCCAGAGTATCTTACGCAGATGCACATGGGAAAAAAAAATTCCTTACTTTCTATGCTAGGAAAGATATTATGTTGTGTTGTATGTCTGAAAACTCCCCGGGTCTGTTGAGACATTGTAAGCTCCTCATGGAGAATATCCCTTTGTACTTTCTCACCAGCATGGTGCACCAAAAGCAGAGATTAATATAAGTCATAGAATCATCGAGTCATAGAGATGTACAGCATGGAAACAGTCCCTTCGGTCCAACCCATCCTTGCCGACCAGATAGTCCCACCTGCCAGCACCTGGCCCATAACACTCCAAACCCTTCTTATTCATTTACCCATCCAAATGCCTCTTAAATGTTGCACTTGTATCAGCCTCCCTGACATCACCTGGCAGTTCATTCCATACACATACCACTCTTTATGTGAAATAGTTGCCCCGTAGTTCTCTATTATATCTTTCCCCGCTCACCCTAAACCTATACCTTCTCGTTCTGACTACCCGACCCCAGGAAAAAGACTTTATTTATTTACCCTATCCACGCCCCTCATGATTTTGTAAATCTCGATAAGGTCACTCCTCAGCTTCCGACGCTCCAGGGAAAACAGTCCCAGTCTGTTCAGCCTCTCTCTATAGCTCAAATCCTCCAACGCTGGCAACATCCTTGAAATCTTTTCTGAACCCTTTCAAGTTTCACAACATCTTTCCGATAGGATGGAGACCAGAATTGCACGCAATATTTCAACACTGGCCTAACCAGCGTCCTGTCCAGCCGCAACATGATCTTACAACTCCTGTACTCAATACTCTGACCAATAAAGGAAACGCCTTCTTCACTATTCTATCTACCTGCGATTCCACTTTCAAGGAGCTATGAACCTGCACTCCAAGGTCTCTTTGTTCAGCAACACTCCCTGCGACGTTACCATTAAGTGTATAAGTCCTGCTAAGATTTTCTTTCCCAAAATGCAGCACCTCGCATTTATCTAAATTAAACTCCATCTGCCACTTCTCAGCCGATTGGCCATTTTGTCAATCTGAGGTGACCCCCTTCGCACTCCACTACACCTCCAATTTTGGAGTCATCTGCAAACTTACTAATTGTACCGCTTATGCTCACATCCAAATCATTTATGTCAATGACAAAAAATTAGTAAATCCAGCACTGATCCTTGGGGCACTGCACTTGTCACAGGCCTCCAGTCTGAAAAACAACCTTCCACCACCACCCTCTGTCTTCTACCTTTGAGCCAGTTCTGTATACAAATGGCTAGTTCTCCCTGTATTCCATGAGATCTAACCATGCCATTCATTCTCCCATGGGAACCTTATCAAAACCCTTACTGAAATCCGTATACATCACATCTACCCCTCTGCCCTAATCAATCCTCTTTGTTACTTTCTCAAAAAACTCAATCAAGTTTGTGAGACATGATTTCTCACGCACAAAGCCATGTTGACTATCCCTAATGAGTCCTTGCCCTTCCAAATACAGGCACATCCTGTCCCTCAGGATTCCCTCCAACAACCTACCCACCACCAACGTCAGGGTTACTGGTCTATAGTTCCTTGGCTTGTCGTTAACACCCTTCTTATACAATGGCACCACGTTTGCCAAACTCCAGTCTTCCGGCACCTCCCCTGTGACTATCGATGATACAAATATCTCAGCAAGAGGCCCAGCAATCACTTCTCTAGCTTCCCACAGAGTTATCGGGTACACCTGATCAGGTCCTGGGGAATTATCCACCTTTACCCGTTTCAAGACATCCAGCACTTCCTCCTCTGTAATATCGACATTTTTCAAAGTGTCACCATCTATTTCCCGACATTTTATATCTTCAATATCCTTTTCCACAGTAAATACTGATACACAAAACTCCTTTAGTATCTCCCCCATACTTCCTGTGCTCGTAAAAATATTCTGTTGTGTTGGATGTCTGAAAAACCTCTGGGTCTGTTGGGTGGTTGTAAGCTCATCATGGAGAATATCCCTTTGGATATTCTCACCAGTATGGTAACCGAAAAGCAGAGATTTATATAAGATATGGCAACCCTTTTTGGATTACCGCAATACAGGCTTATCTGCCACTCTAAAAAGGGCTTTTATTTAGCCATGACGTTATTGTCTAATGAATCACATATTAAGAATTAAGAACGTATTAATGTGTATCAGTTGATGCTCTCGAAGAACGAGAGCTATCACTTTGTTATGCTGAGCTGTTTTATTTATTTATTATTTATTGTGTATTTTTGTTTTTCTTCTGTCCGATTAGAGACTTTAACTTATTTTGTATATACATGCACATGTGTGTAATTTTGTTCAGTTATTTGAGTTGTTTTGGTATTGGTTTAAAATAACAATAAAATATCTTTTTCAATAAAAAAAATTGTTTAAAAAGGAAAATGCTAACATTGATAGATTCGAGTCGCAAATGACGCTCATTGGATAAACCTCTCATGGTGGTTAACGTTAAAGGTCACCACACGGGTGATGGGGTGAGGTCGAGAGAGCATCTCCTTCATGGCAACCGGTGTCAGTGTGGGGAATTGAACCTGCGCTGGTGGCCTCCCTCAGCATCACAAACCAACCACCCAGCCAAGTGAGTGGGAGGCTGTGTCATGTTGCACACAGAATCAGTCACAAAAAAAGGGCAAGGAAAATTTTAATGACAAGGGAAAAGGTGGATTCAAGATAAAAATGTTCTCTGCTAGAAATTATATTTTATAATGAGACAAGTGTTTGGAAGCTGTCTTTGGTTGAATACAATTAGGTGAAACAAGTGAAATAACCAGAATGACTAATTGTGAAGGGATATCGATAACCATAAAATAAGTGCATGTTTTTGATTGGTCTGTGGAAAGCCTGCTGACTGTTGCATGAATTTATAAATCAGATGAAATATATTGTAAGGAGAGTCTGTCCCCATGGGAAATGCCTTCTGAACACATGCTAGAAGAAACCCGGGGTATGAAGTGTCTGAGAATCGTCTGCTCGGTAACAGGAACCTGGGGGTTGAATGACTGGAAGTTCCTGTAACATGGAGCTGAGAAAACCATCAGAACACCCCCAAACGAATTGAACGTTGGAGCACATTTGAAGTACTGAATGGCCTCATGATGGATTTTAGTTCAGTGTAATTTGAAAAACGTACATCTCTCCTCCATCCTCTTACGTGTTACGCACTGGGGCACAGCCGTTTTCCTGAAACTGGGAATAAGTTGGAACAATACCTGGAACATTCCATAATTGACATTCCCCAGAATATTCTATAACTATGGTGGGGGGCATTAGAAAGGCAAGAGTGAAAGAGAGGGAAGGTGCTGCATGCAGTAGTGAGAGCGGTGGAGCATGAGCCTTGTTCGGGGGTCGGTGCTATAACAAATATACAGTGAGTGTGAGGGATCAGAGAGAATATGGTGACGCTTATCCCTACAAAGTGGGGAAGGTTATTGATGCTTGTCCTGTTTTGCTGGACATTTCTTCAGACCCCAGAAACTGCACTGAGCTGGATGATGAGCTCAGCCCATTCTCAGTGGATCTGGTAGTGTGGTCCCCTCTGGGAAGAGAATGGTCCCCTTTTGTACTCGCCCATCCACCAGGACCTCTGTGCCCCTGTCGACAAACCGTGGTGTAATTTCCCCTTCATTGCCATGCTCGGGGAAAATGTGCAGGGCAGCTCCAAACTGAGAAAGCGCAACCGTGTGCCCATTGATCTTTTAAAGATGGCCCCAGTGTCAGGGATTACGGAATATCCAGGAGCATCTGGGCGACTGTGAGTAGGTCCAGTCATGATGGATGGGAGAATCGGGCTGGCATTGTATGAGAGGGACACTATGGAGTGGGATGTGTAGTCAATGAGATGAGTTTGGTAAGATAGCACCAGGAAACGAGCTCGGACTCGTGCAAACAACCCCTCTGTCACACTCAATGAAAATGTCACTGAGACAGCTTTTTGTTAGATTCTGGATGAGTGATGGTGACTGTTGTTACAGTGTCTGAGTCTGCAACATGACCAACAAATAGAGCAGTGGCTGCAGAGAGGACAGTCTCCGTAAAATGGAATGAGGGAATCACCATCAGATCAGCCGTGGTCTTCGTGAATGGTGGGGCAGGATTGAATGGACCACTAATGGAATTTACTCATATATTTCTGTTTGTTCCAAGCAAACTCCCCTTCTCTGCCAGTGTCCCATACTGGTGGGGAGTGAGTCAACTCCTCCAGTTCCTCCGTAACAAGATCCTCACTAGCCTTTAGATTTCCCTGTGCCCCAGTTTTGAGCAGTTGAATAACAGGCTCCTATTCCTGTGTCCCAGTCTCGAACACTTGAGTGACTGTCTCCTGTCCCTGTGTCCCAGTTTCAAGCAATTGAATGACTGCCTCCTGATCCCAAGTTTGTAAATATATATGTCCTCCTCCTGCTCCTGAGTAACAGGCTCCAATTGCTCTGTGCTCACCTGCTGCTCCTGTGGAATGGAGGTGAGGGACTGAATGGCCTCTTCACATTCTTTACAGCTTTTCTTGACTAAAGGCCATTCTACTGTTTCTGTAAAACACCATCAAAATCTGAATGATGTATTTTTGTATTTGACAATTGAGCAAACAAGACGACTGGCAGAATTCAGATGCTGAATAGCCTCCTCCTGTTCCAGTGTTCTACACTGCAGAGAAAATAGACACTCAGAGATGTACAGCAAGGAAAAAGATCGTTCGGTCTGGTCATCCATACCGCCAAATATTCTAAATTAATCTCGTCCCCCTTGCCAGCCATTAGCCCATCTCCCTCTACACACTTCCCATGCATGTATCCATCCAAATGCCTTTTAAATGGTGTAACTGTACCTGCCTCCACCACCTCTTTTGTCGGTTCAATCCATACACACAGCAGTCTCTGTGTGAAAATGTTGTCCCTCATGTCCCTTTTTAAAATCTTTCTCCTCTCACCTTAAACCTTTGTCTTCTAATTTTGAACTCGTCTATCCTGGGAAGACATTGACTGTTTACCTTATCTATGCCCCTCATGATTTTATAAACCCCTATAAGGTCCCTCCTCAGCCTCAACACTTGAAAATAGCCCCAGCCTATTCAATCTCTCCCTGTAACTCTAACCCTCCAACACCTGCAACATTCTTTTAATTCTCGTCTGCACCCTTTCAAGTTTGACAACGCCTTTCCGACAGCAGGGAGACCAGAATTAAAGGAAATATTACAAAAGTGGCCAAACCAATGTCCTGTACAGATTTAACATGTCATGCAAACGCTTCGACTCAAAGCACGCACCAATAAAGGGAAGATCACCAAATGCCTTCATCACTGCGCTATCTATCTGGGACAGCACTTTCACGCAACGGAGAACCTGCTCCACTAGGCTAGCTTTGCTGCCTCACAGAGCAGTGACCTCGGATTAATTCCATCCTTGAATGACCGGCTGTGTGGAGTTTGTACATTCTCCCTGTGTTTGCCTGAGTTTCCTCTATGTGCTATGTTTTACTCTGACAGTGTAAGGATATACAGGTAAGGGTAGATTGGCCGTGCTAAATTACACACCGTACCCAGTGATGCATAGGGGAGGTGGGTTAGCCATGGGAAATGCAGGCTCAGAGGACAGGTGTTTTTCCAGTGGGATACTGTTTAGAGGATAGGTGTGGCCTCGATGGGCCAAAAATCCTGTTTCCTAACTGTAGGGATTCCATAATTTCTATGGAGTTCTCCTTAATTGGCAGCTTTCGACAGGACTCTACCTATATGTCTTGCCTTGATTTGTCTTACCAAAATGCAACACCTCACATGTAACCAAAATATCCTCTATCTGCCACTCCTCGGTTCACCTATACAAGGTCACATTATAGTCTGAGAGATCATTCTTCACTATCGACTACACCACCAAATCTGGTATTATCTAAAAACTTACTGACCATACTTCATATACTCAAATGTAAATGATTTGTATAAGTGACAAAAGGCAGTGGACCCACTATTGATCTTTGCGGCACGCCACTGCTCACAGGTCTCCAAGTTTAATGAACAAATGTCCACTGTCACACCCTGTCTCCAATATTCAAGAAAATTTTGGATCTAAGTGGTGAGCTCTCCCTGGATCCCAGGCAGTCTAACCTTGCTACCCAGTCTACCATGTAGAACATTTTGGTTTTCTTACTGAATTTCATAAAGACAACATCCACTGTCCTGCCTTCATCAATCATCTTCATCACTTCCTCAAAAAATTACACCGAGTCAGTGAGACGTGATCTCCAATGTACAAAGCCCTCTTCATTCCTTGTCTTTCCCACAATATCCCCTCCAATAATTTAGTCACCATTGACGTCATGCTCACTGATCTATAGTAACCTGTTTTTTTTTTCCTTACTTTCTTAAATAACGACACTATATTAGCAACCCTTCAGTCTGTTGACACCTCACCTTTGGAAATCAATGATGCAATTTTATCAGAAAAATGCTAACCAATCTGTTTCCTAGCTTCCCACAAACGTTTGGGATACAACTGCTCAGGTACCAGAAATTTGTTCACCTTTTTGTGTTTTAAAATGTCCAACACCTCCTTGTACTATAGACACCTTTCAATGTATCACTATATATTTATTTATTCTCTCGCTCTTGTAACATCCTCCCTATTAAATACTGAGGAGAATTTTTTTGTTTCATATCACTCCAATCTCTTGTGGTTCCACACACGGGTAGTTTTACTGATCTTTAAGGAGCCCTGTTCTCCCCCTAGTTAATCCTTACCATTAAATGATTTGCAGAATTTCTTCAATGCCTCGTTACCCTATTTCTAAAGCCATCTCATGTCCACATTTTTCTGACCCAATTTTCGCATTGACTATGCACTTGCTGCCCTTATACATCTCTCGGGATTTAATTCATCTCAGCTCTGTTTACTTGACACATGCCTCTTTCCTTACCTTGACCATAACATCAATATGTCTACCCATGCAGCACTCCCTGCACCCACCAGCGTTGCCCCTCTCACAAGTAGGAACACGTTGGCTTGGACTCTCTGAAACGAGGTTTTGTTGGCCTTGCATTTTCCAACCATCCCTTTACCTGTGAATAGGGTATTCCAATCAGCCTTTCACAGGGCTCGCCTAACACTTGAAAAATTGGCCTTATTCAAAGTTAGAACTTTAATGTTTACATCAGGTCTTTCCTATTCCACAACTAATTTAAAACTAATACTTATGCGTAACAGACTTGAAAATTAAATAAACACTTCCTGCCCCTCTATAACGGGCTCGAGAGGCTCAATGGGCTCCTCGTGGCCCTCTGTAATAGACTGGAAAGGCTGAATGGCCTCCTCCTGCCCTTGTGTAACAGACCCGAGACATTAAATGACACAGCAACCCCTGGATTACGAGCAGCCATTAAACTGTATCTGATGGAGGTCCATCCCTTCTCAGTTACAGAAACACAAACAACACAATGTACTCCAGGTGCCCTCTCAGTAAAACCTCATACAGCTGCAGTGACACATCTCTTTGCTATGAATGATTCTGTTGGAAAAATGTGCTGAAAAATGTGTTGCTGGAAAAGCACGAAACGTTGATTCTCCTGCTCCTTGGATGCAGCTTGACCTGCTGCACTTTTCCAGCAACACATTTTTTCAGCTCTGATCTCCAGCATCTGCAGTCCTCACTTTCTCCTTGTTGGCAAAATGTGTCAATGTTCTAGATTTCCACCTTTTCAAGTAGCAACAGGCTAATATGGGCTGAATGGCCTTCTCTTATCCCTCTGTAAGAGGTCCATAGGGACAGAATTGCTTCGGCCTGTTGCTGAGCAGCAGTCTCAATGCTCTGTCTCAATGTTATTAAAGGATTTGGTAGCAGGGCACTTTAAACCAGGAGGAGCCTCACACTGGTCAATAAGGAATCTAGAAACTTGCCCACTCGACCTTTCTTTATGCAACCGATCTGTTATTTTATAACTGTCTCTTTCATAAACAGAGTGGAACATATATAGACCACCGCAGTATTCTGTTAATACTCTCATATCCAAGTTTAAATAAAATTAAAGATTTATGGTCCATTCCGTTTTTTATTATCCATTCCACCCAAACCCAGTAAATGTTCTGTTTTGTAGTTATATGAAAAGTGATGTGTGGAACTGGTTAATTGAGCCTGTTTGCTAAGTCATGATTTGGAGATGTCAGTGTTGGACTGGGATGTACAAAGTTAAAAATCACACAACACCAGGTTATAGTCCAACAGGTTTAATTGGAAGCACACTAGCTTTCGGAGCGCCGCTCCTTCATCAGCTGATAGTGGAGGACACACTTCTAAGGCACAGAATTTATCACAAGAATTTACAGTGTGATGTAACTGAAATTATACATTGAAAAATACATTGATTGAATGTTGAGTCTTCCATCTGTTTGAATATCATGATAGTTTCACTTCTTTCATGTGTAAACACAAAACCTTTTTTTTAATGTTGCATTCTCAGGTTAGCTGCAACAGTGAGTTTTAGCTATACAATATGTCGAAGTTGTTAGCCCCCTGTGTTCTCTGTCTATGCCATGATGTTTAGACTGATTCAAATCTGAAAAGTGAGATAACAGACTTTTACATGAAGCCATGCAGTTTTTGAGCTCAGAGTTTACATGAATTCATGCAGTTTTTGAGCAAATTACAATGTAACTCTGCAAGTACAAATTCATCCCACAAAATATATGTGTGCATGTGGGTCTTTGTCGTTTGTATATGTGTGTCTGTGTCTGTCTGGATTGGGGGATTGTGAGTGTGAGAGAGAATGTATGTGTTTGTAGTGATGTAGAGTGCCTTAAGTCTGTGAGGTGGTGCATGTGTGAGTGTGGGAGTGTGTGCATGTCTGGGGTGGGGGGTTTGAGTATCAGTGAGAGAGAGTGTATATGTGTGTGCATGAGTTTAGAGTGGTCTAAGTCTCTGAGAGGATGCTGTGTGAGTGTGGGAGTGTGTGTCTGTAAGGATGTGTGTGAGTGTCTGTGTGCATGTCTGTGTACATGTGTTTCCGTATGTATGTGTGTGTATAGGACTGTCTGTGTGTGTGTGTGTAGTGCAATGGTGGTCACCTTTAATGTGACATGAACCCAAGGTCCCGTTTGAGGCCCTTCCTATGTGTATCGAAATTAGCTATCAGCCTATGCTTGGCCACTTTTCACTGCTGCCTGTCCTGAAGTCCGCCTTGGAGGATGGTCACCAGAAGGTCCGAGGTTGAAGGTCCTGGACCACTGAAGTGTTCCCCAACTGGGAGGGCACACCTCTGTCTGTTGATTGTTGTGCGGTGCCCATTCATCCGTTGTCGTAGCCTTTGCTCGGTTTCCCAGAGTTTGTTCAGTGACTGTGACTAATGCCAATCTCCATGGATTCTAATTATTCCAGTGGAGGGTTTCCATCTTTAAATGATAAATAGGCGCCGTTCAATGTGTTATTCCATAACATGAGCGGAGCATCACCAATAGCACTGACAGGGTTCAGCAGATTTGGAGAGAGGGGGAAGAGAGGTCAGATTCTGAGAACATGAGACTGGAATGTTTCAACAATGGATCAGAATCTGAGAACATTAGACTGGAATGTTACATAAATGTATCATAATCTGGGAACATTAGACTGGAATGATACAAAAATGTATTATAATCTGGGAACATTAGACTGGCATGTTCCAACAATAGACAGGAGTTTATCCAATTATGTTTGGTATGTTTCTGCATTTTATTGGTGGTCATTATCATTGCGGATCTATTACGCTCTTCTCATTATTCTATATTTTTATTATCCTTTCCTGGCTCTCGTCGGTGTTCCTGGTAAGTGTCACTGTCCATATTTTTCTTTCTATAAAGCAGTTATGACTGTATTATTGTTCTTTCAAATAGTCTACACTTCTTGTCTCGATTATTTTCCTGTTGAAACTCTCCATCCATATATTCACTCTACAGACTACTATTAACTACATCAATGAATGTATTCAATTACTGTCGCCGTCTCTGCTCTGGGTCTCTATGGGATACTCATGGATCTCTATGTTGACCTATTCAGTTCCAGTGGAGAACTACAACGTATTGTATCATTGGCTTTGTTATTGAAGTATTCAGAGCATGGAGGTCACTCTTCACTGTTCTGGTTACAAACTCCACTTCCTTCCACTGTTTCACTCTCATCCCTGGCCAATATCTGCGACTGAAGCAGACAAGTCACAACTGTGGGGGATCCCTTTGACCATGAGCTGATGCCATACCCTGACCATTTCTAACTTGAAATACTTATCACTCCAGAATATATCTCACTGGTTTATTCAATCTGATGTTTGAACCTTGTGCTATAAAATACAGTCTTAAGGAAGCCAAAAATCTGCTGCTGACGCTTCGGCTTCAAACCTGCCGAAGCAAATCTGATTCTAACTCACACCAAACTCCCTTCCAACTGCCATTCATGTGCACGCCGATGTATATTGCTATTGTGTATGGCAATACGTTTATTTTGACATTCTCAACAATTTTATCTCATCTGTCCATGGAACTTCTCTTGTTGTCTCTGTCGATTAACAAAAAGCCAGCCAGTTGTTCATATTTAAAATAATTTCCTCCATGTGCATTCCTTCTCAAGCAATGAGTTTCGCATTCAACCACGCCAATCGCGCACACACACACACTCTCCCTCAGTTTCTGATGAACACACACACACGCAGCAAATCTTCCCATTGTAGGTAGTAATCTGATGCGAGTCGGTTAACGTATTATAGTAAATTTTGCAATACTCTCTATGCTTGGCAGATTGTGCAGTTTACTGAGCAACACATTATCATGGTCTACAGAGCCCTCCATGTTGGGCTGTCATCTTGTCCCAGTTTATGTTGTTTGTGATGTTCTTTGAAGCAGATTCAGAATTTGATGTAACAAACCATTCCAGCTGATCTGACAATGCCTTTATTCAATGTTCTCATTCTTGTAAGTTTACTCTCGAAGATCTCACTTCTCCAGTTAGTCCCACTGCCCTGACTTTTTCCCCATATTTCCACAACATCTTTTCAGTTAGTTAACGGTCTGTTTCTCTCTTTAATGAAAATCTTTCTGTCCCTCTGTATATTTGCCTTGGCTTAGCTTTTGGCTCCCTCATGTATCGAGTGCTGGCATTGTGAAGGCCAGAAACAGTTAAATGGTGTGTGTCAGGCTGTTGTTCACTTCCCGGTAAGTACAATGTGATGGTCCATGGACAGGGGTGTTTCAGAAGTTATGGGACACATCCTTGTAACTTGGCCTGCACCTGAATTTATCCCTCTCAGTGGACCTTGCGATCAGTAACACGAGGAAGCCCCTTAAGTAAAGGAACAGACATCTAAATTGTGTGACAATGCTGTCACTTTTAATAAAACGTTATTTTCTCCTTTTCTAAAAATAAGAGATCTGAAAGGCCAAACTGCTTACTGAAAACGGCTCAAGTAAATAACTTACGAAGCTTTTAGGGTTTTTAATAAATAGTAGTAACAACGGCCTAGTAACTTATCCCCAGCTGCTACTCTCTGAAACCTGACTTGATGCTGATTCCTACTGGATTGGAGAAATGTATACAAGAATGTATGTCTGAATGTATCTTTTGCCAAGGGGTGTGTTTATGGCATGTTAGTATATTGGAACAGTTCATCTGTAGAAGGTACTGTATCCATTATTTGGTTAAGGTTTCCAATAGTTAAATTATTCTAAATTCCTCATCATTTGGAATGGATTTTCATTAGAGTGTTTAAATATATTGGGTTTTGCTTAATGGTGAGTGGTTTGAATAGTAGCATCACATCTGGAGCACACAATTCACATCTATCTTTAAAATAAGAAAGATTTGGCATCCAAGCTATCCAGATAAAATAATTTGAGGCGATCTAGTTGGTTTATAGCAAATTGGGGACTCTTGTCTGGCTCTAAATCGATAATACCAAATTGGGTTTAGAATTACAATCCCTACAGTGTGCAAACAGGCCATTAAACCCAAAAAGCCCACACCGAGCCTCCGAGGAGTAACCTACCCAGACCCATTCCTCTACCCTATTATTACACATTTACCCGACTAAGGTACCTAACCACACATCGCTGAAAACTATGAACAATTTACCTGACATGCACATCTTTGGATTGTGGGAGGAAACCAGAGAATCCAGAATAAGCTCATGCAGACACTGGAGATTATGCACCGGGAGACTATTGCGTTCAAAGGTCGCATATGGTATTTGTTAGTGTCTTTTGTTCGGAATGTTGAATTGGGTTGGTTTAAACAGTGTTTTGTGTATAAAGATTCTTTCAGTCACTAAGAGTTCTCTGGGTGTGGAGGAAGTGAAGTTGGGGGCAATAAAAGGCAATGAAGGCAACGCTGTAGGAATTAACAGACAAGCTGGAATTGGGGTTGTGTTTGTCTGTGTGAAAATGAGAGATAATTACAGCAATTACATTTGGTGGAACCGCCATCAGACTCTTTGGAAATGGCTAGAATTCAATTTCAAATGAGACACATTGAACATGAGAAGAAATTGAAACAGTTTGAATTATGATGAAAAGCAGAAATAAAAGAAAATGAAAAAAAATGAAGAAGAAAGAGAGAAAAGGACAGAAAAAGAGCAGAAAGTTTCAACTTAAAAAGTTAGCAGTTAGAGAGGAAAGTTGACATAGAAGGCAGAGATGAAGGTAGACGGTCGGTGGGATGAGGAAGATAGTGCGGTTGAGCAACCCTATTGTAACCAATGGTCTAATGGGGTTCTGTTTAAAGTTTGGTAGAAGATTTGTAGCTTGGGTGCTCGTTGTTGTGGTTCTGTTCGCCGAGCTGGGAATGTGTCTTGCAAATGTTTCGTCCCCTGTCTAGGTGACATCCTCAGTGCTTGGGAGCCTCCTGTGAAGCGCTTCTGTGCTGTTTCCTCCGGCATTTATAGTGGCCTGTCTCTGCCGCTTCCGGTTGTCAGTTCCAGCTGTCCACTGTAGTGGCCGGTATATTGGGTCCAGGTCGATGTGTTTGTTGATAGAGTCTGTGGATGAGTGCCATGCCTCTAGGAATTCCCTGGCTGTTCTCTGTTTGGCTTGCCCTATAATGGTAGTTTTGTCCCAGTCGAATTCATGTTGCTTGACATCTGCGTGTGTGGCTACTAAGGATAACTGGTCGTGTCGTTTCGTGGCTAGTTGGTTTTCATGGATTCGGATTGTTAGCTGTCTTCCTGTTTGTCCTATGTAGTGTTTATTGCAGTCCTTGCATGGGATTTTGTACGCTACATTGGTTTTGCTCATGTTGGGTATTGGGTCCTTCGTTCTGGTGAGTTGTCTGAGAGTGGCTGTTGGTTTGTGTGCTGTTATGAGTCCTAGTGGTCGCAGTAGTCTGGCTGTCAGTTCGGAAATGCTCCTGATGTATGGTAGTGTGGCTAGTCCTTTGGGTTGCGGCATGTCCTCGTTCCGTTGTCTTTCCCTTAGGCATCTGTTGATGAAATTGCGAGGGTATCCGTTTTTGGCGAACACTTTGTATAGGTGTTCCTCTTCCTCTTTTTGCAGTTCTGGTGTTCTGAAGTGTGTTGTGGCCCTTTTGAATAGTGTCTTGATGCAATTTCGTTTGTGTGTGTTATAGGGTAACACAAATTCCCAGCTCGGCGAACAGAACCACAACAACGGGGTTCTGTTTAAATGCATCCAGGCATGATCTAAATTTGATGAGAACGATGGAGAAGCCTTTGGAATTTAATTTGAGAACGTGGCTAAACAAATGCAGTGCTCAGTGACCATGTGAAGTTAGCTGATCCAAACAAAGCTGATAGATATTTGGATCCCTATTGGAGGAGGTATCTGGGGAGTATAAGGATGTGAAGAAAGCCATCTGAAGTGTATATGAGCTTGTGCCAGAAGCTGACAGACAGCGTTTCAGGAATCGAAAAAAGGGTCCCTGGTTAAACGCACATTGAGTTTGAAAGGATCAAACAAAGTAATTTTGAAAGGTGGGTATGGGTATTAAAAACAGAGCAAACCTATGACACTGTTAGAGAGATTCTTATTTTGGAGAAGTTCAATAATTCACTTCCTGGAGTTGTGAGAACTCGTGTGGAAGAGCAGAGAGTAACAATGGCAAGATTAGAAGCTGAAATGTCTGATGATGATGATTTAGTTCAGAAATCAAAGATTGGTTTCTATGAGAGATTGAGAAGAATGTGCGAGATCTTCTTAAAACATATACCTGTGAGAGTAAGGTTTATTGGCATAGTCCAGGAGTAGCAGGTAAAGAGGTTAGAGCATTAAGAGGTACAGAAGTACGTAAGTCTTATGCTGAGACATGAGGAGCTATGTCATTCAGAAGGACTATTGGAGAGATGAGAAGTGCTCCATTATGTAACGTGTGGTTGGAGTGTCCAGTGGAAACATCAACAGATTTATTCCACAATGGGGAAGGAGGCTTTGAGCTTGATGTTAGCGTTATAATATTTCAGCATTTAAATTGCGAATAACGTACATGAGACAAATCTTGATCACTGATCGTGACGTGGTAAAGTTTTTGGAGAAGTTTAGGGAGAGAAATACCAGTTTGTTTCGATTGAGCTTATTATTGCTGCCATTCAGTTTGAAATTATACAGGTGACAGGGCGAGAAAACCTACGTTTTGACACGTTGTGGAGACTTGGATGAAGAAATACAAAGGTATTCTGTGGCAGGAGTAAAATGTCTGAAATCGAAACTAGTTGTGAACATTTGTATGCCCACAGTCAAAGTAAAGTATATGCATTTCAGTCTACTAATAGAGGAAGATTAGGAGGTCTAAAATGAATCCACTTTTGTATATTGATGGATTATTATATTAAAGATGGAGTTGTGAGAATATTACCACTGTATTTTTTCTTGTTTTTTTAAGAGAGGTTTTAAAGGCAGAGGTGCAGAACTGTTGTCTGAAAACAGTGTAAATAAATAACTGAGAAAGCTTTTAGGTTTCATTAAAACGGTGATAACAATGGAAGGGCAGTGGCCAGCTCTCCCAGACCAGGGTTTCTCATTTTGTTTTTAGCTGAAGCATTCAGAAGCTGCTGGGGTTCCCAGAAGGGTTGGAAGTTTCAATACATGATCCCCAGCTACTTTTCTCTCTGAGATCTCTGTTGATGTTGTTTCCCCCTGGATTGGAAAACTGCTGTAAGTATCTGTATTTGAAAATATCTTTGTGCCAAGCGGTGTATACCAAGAAGGTACGGTATCTAATGTTTGTGTAAGTATTCCAACATATAAGCTATCCCGAAATGTTCTTTCCTTTGATTGTATTTCAACTAAAGCATTTTAATAGATTATATTTTGCTTAATGTTGAGTGGTTTGACCAGTCACAACATATCTGGAAAGCACACTTCACATCTATATTCAAAATAAGGAAAGGTTTGCGTCTAAGCGGTCCTCTTAAAACATGCTGGGGGGATCTGGTCTGGTCCACAACACTGGTTCTGAGGGATTTCTGACTGGGTCCTGTAATTGAAAATTTAGTGGAAGGGCTGGGGATGGTTTGCTGGAGGTTGTGCTGTGAGCTGCCTCAGACATTCAGGGAGACCTGAGGATTTGGTGACCCGACTCTTTATGGAGTATGGGGACTGTAGTTACAGCATCTGTGTCTGCAACATGAACAACAAATGGAGCAGAGGCTGCAGAGAGGGGAAGCTCTGAAACGACGGAGTGAGTGTGTGGGGGGGAAAGGAATCTGCTGTATCCACATCGGGTTTTCCAGGAACAGCTTCCCAAGCTTCACTTAACCCAGGAGCAGAGTGTAAGGGGACCCTGACTGAACAAGGAGCTGGTCACAGAGCGCTGTCACCTCATTTAACACGACCTGCAGCTTCACATCAGGGGTAGGATGGTGCTGCCAGGGGCTGTTAGGGTCACTGTTTCATTCAGCTTCTATGATCCATAACTTTCCAGGCAACACTAGGTGACATATCCATCATTTCCCAGTATCTCAGCATCAATATCACCATTTGGTGATGGAGGATATGTTTGGTGGATGACGTAAATACAGTGTTTCTCCCACAGCAGTGAGCTGCCGAGTGTATCCAGTAGGAAATTGTTTCCGTTAGGCGAGGAGACAAGGACCCGTGGGCACAGCCTCAGAATTAGAGGGGGTCAATTCAGAACTGAAATGCAGAGACATTTCTTCAGCCAGAGAGTGGAGGGGCCTGTGGAATTCATTGCCGCGCAGTGCAGTGGAGGCTGGGACGCTAAATGTCTTCAAGGCAGAGATTGATTAATTCTTGATGTCACAAGGAATTAAGGGCTACGGGGAGAATGCGGGTAAGTGGAGTAGAATTGCCCACCAGCTATGATTAAATGGCGGAGTGGTCTCGATGGGCCGAATGGATTTACTTCCACTCCCATGTCTTATGGCCTCATGGTCTTATGAACATCAACAAACTCAGCATCTGTATACATTTTCCATCCTCCTTATCATTAATATAGACTGTAAATAGTTGAGAACACAGCACTGGTCACTGTGTGACCCTACTGGTAACGTTCTCTGTAACTGATTTATCCTGATTGCCCGCTTCCTGTATGATACCTAGTCTTCCCCCATTCCTGGGCAACACAGTCGAAGAGTTGAATAAGAACACGGAGCATCTGTGAGGAATCCAACCCCTCGATGAGGCTGATGTCAACGCGGCCTCTGTTCCACTTTCCTTCCATCTCTCCATCCTAAAACTCTAGTCTCTTGTTGTAGATTGCGCCACATGAAAAAATATCCATTCCACATCTACACTTTCAATTACTTTTAGCATTTTACAGACCTCAATGGGATCTCCTTTCATTCTTATAAACTCGAGAGTATAGGCCTAAACTGCTCAATTTCTCTTCATAAGACAAACACTTCAAATAAGGAATCAATCTGATGGAGCTCTTCTGAATTGCCTCCAATAGAAATACCTCATTCTGCAGGACACCCAAACTGTACTCCAGTTGCAGCCTCACTAATGTCTTGCATAGCTACACCAACACTCCCTACCTTTCTACTCTATCCTTTTACAAATAAAAACTGAAATTATGCTTGCATTTCTCATTACTTGCAGTACCCACAGGCAGGTTTTCTGTGATATGCAAGCAGACACCCAGATCCCTCTGCACCTAAGCACTTTGAACTTTCTATCCGTTTAGACAATAATTTGTCTTTCTATTTTACTGGTCAACTTGAATAGCCCCATATTTATTCACTCTAATTTTCCGTGCCAAATGTTGGCCCATTCACCCAACCTATCCATATAGTTTTAAAATCTCTTGCATCATCATTCCGAAGTAATTTCCCACCGATGTTAGTGTCATCTGAAAATGTGGCATCGTATTTTCTATCCCATCAACCGAGTACAGTAATACCATCGATCGCAAATGGTTGAGGCATGAGTCCTGAAATCAATGGCACCCCACAAATTGCATTTGGCAAAATTAAAATGGCACATTTATTCCATGTGACTGCATTTTGTTGGTTAACCAATCCTCCATCCGAGCTAATAAATTACCCCTAAACCCATGTTGTCTGATCTTACCATTTACTCTTTGGAGAAGTGACATATCTGATGCCTTCAGGAAGACCAGATATGTTCCATCTCCCACGATCCACCTTGTTTGTGACATCTTCAAATAACTCAAGCAAACAATTCAAACTTGATTTGTCCTTTGTTAAACCATGTTGACTCTGACGGATTGTAGTTTAACTTTGCAAATGTCCTGAACAATGGACTCTAACAATTAGCCTTAAATTATAATAGTTTATTGTTACACTTTAGTCCCTAACGTATACCATTATTATAAGGTCTTCCCTTTCCTCAGCCTTTACGTTTTCTTTGAATTCCTGTTTAATGGGCACAAGGCTTTAAGCGATCTGCTCCAATTGCTGTGAAAGAGCCATGTGTGGCTGAATGGACTCATCATCCTGTTGTTGTACAAACTCGATGGGCTGACATCTTTCTGGAGTTCACATTTTGTCATCTCCAAGGCCAGAATGACCTCCTCAAGTTGATGCTTTAGAAGATTTTGAGATATGGAATCTTCCTGTTGCTGTGTAACATTTTGAGGGGCTGAAGGGTCTACTCATACTTCTCCACAACAGGTGGATATACTGAACGGTCTCCTCATGTATCGCAGAGATGGGACTGAGGGGATTGATTGGTCTTCTCTTGTTCCCATACAACAGACACGTGTCTAAATGACCTCTTCCTTTCTCATGAAAGAAGTCTCAGATATTTTTTATCCTTATCCAATTCCCTTGCAATAGGCTCAGTATGGCCTCCTGTTATCCCAGTGTAACAATCTCCAGTCACTGTGTGACCTCTTCCAGTTCCTATGTTACAGACTTGAGGAGGGTGAATGGACTGATCCTGTTGCTGTTTCACAGGATACTGGTGAAGCATGGCCTACTGTCATAGGCTCGAGTGGCTGATTGACCTCCTTCTGTAAATGTATATCAGGCTCCAGGGGCTGAAGAGCCTCGTCCTGTTTTGATGTAACAGGCTCAAGGCCTGAGTATCCTCATGTTGTTCCTGTGTAACAGGCTGGAGAACGGAATGGATTCCTCCACTATCTGCGTAATTCGCTTCATTTGTTGTCTCCTTCTGTCATCTATGTTCAAATAAGATCATCTTTAATTTTTGTAAACTCCAATGGCTACTGGGTCAACCTGATCATCCTTTCGTTATAAGCTAGCACCTTCATTGCAGGAGTCAGCTGAGGGGACCATCTCTGAGCTGCTTCCAATATAACAACATCCTTTCTTCATTGAAGAGATTATATCTGTACACACTACTCCAGATGTGATCTCACTAAGACCCTGTACAGCAGCAGCAACACTTTACCAGCCTGTTGTAAGGTTACCACCCAGGTTAGAGCTGTCTCAGCTCTCTGGGGGAATACAGAACATTGTTGGAAGATCATTGTCCTTCTCTACTCCATCAGCATAATGGGAGCTCTGGAGAAATTAAAGTTTCAGAAGATCATAAATGATGTGGCGAGATGATCTCTACTATTAATCTCCCCAGAGCCCACGTCACTCAGATTCCACAGAATCTAGTACGGTGTAGCACAAAAACAGCAAGGACGATCAAACATTGATGGGAGTTATATATCAAAGTGAAAGCTGCATTACAAATGTTGGACATGTTATAAAACAGGAAATGATATACATATTTGTGGGTACTTTAGAAATAATGTACTGTTTAAATTATATCTAAACTGTGTTAACCCAATTGAATGCTAATACTGGGAAAACGGGATCTCATGACCACGTGTGAGATGGTTTACATTAACATTATGTCGAGCACTGAGCTCGAGATCGGGTTATTTAGGAATTGGTGTTGAGTGATCAGAAGAGCTAATTGAACATTTTGCTGTCAAGGACCTTTTGGAACAGTGACCACAATGTATTGGTTTTCTTTTATGCTGTTTGATTACACGACAGTTTTTGTTTTATTTGAAGTAAACGTTATAAATCTGAGTCATGCCAGCCATGAATGTGTGAGGAGAAAGTGGGAACTACACATGCTGGAGATCAGAGTCGAAGAGTGTGGTGCTGGAAAAGCACAGTCAGGAAGCATACTAAGAGTAGATAAATCGATGTTTCAGACATAAGCCCTTCATCAGGAATGAAGCTTCTGGGCCAAGGGGGCTGAGAGATAAATGGGAAGGGGGTGCGGCAGAGGGGAGGTAGCTGGGATTGTGATAGGTAGATGAAGGTGGGATTGAAAGTGATAGGTGACGAAGGGAGACAGAATGCCTCATCTACTGCATCCATTAAACCGAATGTGGTCTTCTCTACATTGGTGAGGCAGGAGGTCAACTTGTGGATCGTTTCAGAGAATATCTCTAGGAGAGCCACATTGAATAAATCCATCATCTTGTGGCTGAGCACTTTAACTCCCCTTCCCACTCTGACAAGTACATGAGGATCTTGGGCCTGCTCCATCACCAAATCCGAGCCACCAGAAGCCTGTAGGAAGAAAGCCTCCTCTTCTGCCTTGGGACCCTCCAACCACAGGGGATTATAGTGGATTTCCCCATTTCCCCATTTCCCCTAATCCCACCTTATCCTACTCCAAACTTCCAAATCAGCACCGCCCTTTTGAACATTCCTATGTGTCCACCTTCCTCCCTATCAGTCTGTTCCACCCTCCTTTCTCTCTGACTATCACTTTCAACCCTACCTTCATCTACCTATTAGATGAAAGGAGGCAGCTTAGAAAAATGCCAAGTGTTGAAGTAAGCCAGTGGATTCAGACACTTATGCCCCAGCAAAGGATGACCAAGAAACTGAGAAGAAAATCAGAAAGAGAAAAAGCGTGCAAACGAAAGAAAAACATAAAGAGTGCTAAAAAGCGTCTATCAATGTATGAAAAAAAAGCTAAAAACTAGATCAAATGTGGAACAGTTGGTGTGCGTTCAGGATAATTTATTGCAGAGAACAGAGAAATCGCAGGGAAACGAAACAGTTTCTTTATGTCTATCTTCATGGAAGAATGTCCAGAAATTCTCCCAGAAATACCAAGTGACCATGGGACTTGTGTAAGTAAAGACTAAGGTCATTCTTATCAGTGTTGGGGTTATATTTGAAAAGAAAGCTGGATTGAGTATTTATAAGTCTGACAGACTAGATGTACTGCATACAAGAATTTCAGAGGAAGCAGCATTAGGTATGTTGATTGCATCGCGGATTTTCACTTTATTTTCCGACACATTCCCGAAAGGGGCCATAGTATTAAGTAAGGGCAGTCACTCTGCATTGAGATGATAATAAATGTCTGCTCTCACTGACTGGGGAACCTGGGGAATTCCTTCGCACCTGGAAACAGAGACACTGATTATAAATAAGGATTTAAAGACAGTAAAGGGATGGTGGGAGAGCAGGAGTACGGTGTGGAAATGAAGGGCCAACCATCATTATATTGAATTGGTAGCAAACTCGATGGACAAAACGTACTACTGCACCACCTATTTTATAGCTTCCCAAGGTTACTCACATTAACGGATATGTATATCGTGTGGGGTAAGTGCATTGAGGAGATTTTTTCCATGAACTAGAATGGGGAGGCTCAATGTGTTTTCCATTCCCGATGTTTCTGTGCAGTCTGTGGGAAAGCTCTGTAAATGCTGTCACAAGCTCTCAGATGTTTGGAAGGAGGTTTCTGCAGGGTCGACAGGACTGTGTTCCCATTCCCTTTTCCGACATTGATGCTGAGGCCGTGTGTTCTGTCCGGTTTCATCCTTTCAGACCTCGGAGTAGTTTGCTTCGAACAGATCTATTGGTCAAGTCTGGTAGCTTTAATGAGTTAGCATCAGGCAAAGTTCACGTGATTCTGACCCTGACATCTTCATTCACACTTGTCACTGAGCCATAGATGGTGTTGATGGCAATGACAGACTGAGGTGTTACCCTGGCAAAAAGTTACAGGTTGTGGTTGAATGCAGATGTGCTTCTCCTGCTTCTGTGGTCTACAGCACTACGTGAATACGCAGTTTCGAGCTGCAATATCTGTAATGCAATTCTGCCGTCTGTTCCCCAATTCTCACTAAGACCCATTCACCCATCAGACCTAACCTGGTTTCTGATGTGGAAATACTTCCTTTTCCAAACTCTTATTCTGCTGAGGGTCTGTCTCCCTGGGTCTTGCTACCAATCTGTCACATTCCGCAAAAGCATTTCACTGATCTTAATTCAAATGTTTAATTCACCTAAATCTTTTTCATTGAGAAATACCAATCTTCTGTGTTTAAAGTGAATGTGTTTCCTCTGTTTCTTTACCTGACCATGATTAAGACCTCTGTAGTGTCAGTGATGCCAGCGTTATGTAGTTTCAGAGCCAATGAATTCTCTGGATTCCCACTCATCTTCACCACATTGTATATTTTCTCTTGTGGTTTGATGCCTTATCCCTCATGGCTGCCTTGTCCTCCAATGAGTATGTTTCAAGTTCTTTGGGTTGCATTTCTCGTATTATCTTCTGAATTATCCCCAGAACCTCCTCCCATTGCTGCTCCATGGTCTTTCGTGCTCAGCTCCCCTTCCAATTAACTCTGGCCAACTACGCCCTCATGTCTTTGTAGTTACATTGCTTAATTATAACCACATTACATCTTGAAGAGAGCATTAGATATAAACCGAAAGAAGGAGTTTTGGGATTCGGGACACGAAGAATAATTGGTGGATTTCTTAACTAGATACAAAGGGAGAACGAGAGAGAGGATAGAGATCTGGAGATGTGGAAAATGAGAAAACTACATTATCGAAAGAAGTAGATGAACATCCCCCAATGTTTTGGCAATGCCTGTGTGGTGTGATCCTTTGTACAGTGCATGTACAACAGAGTAATATGTTCAAATGCTGAGTCTGATGCCAGAATATTTATCTCCAATAATATGACAGACACTAGCTTTGGAAAGAACCCAACAGGCCAATATATTGAAGTCCCTGTAGAAAGGGGATTAACTGAAATAAGTTGCGACATCAGAATCAAGAATTTGGAGCAAACATCCTGGTAAGAATGAGAGAATAGAGTAGGGAATTGCAGAAAAGGAGGGAACGTTGAGAGGATCAAATCATGTTTTCATGTTTTATCAATTTTATACATCATATGCATCATTTTCCGTTAACTCTGTCTCTGTTGTTCACTTACAATGTGTTGTGCACATATGAAAAATGCGACTTATCTGCACACACACATTGATTAAACAGTGTATATAAAATCATTTTTCCACCATTGAAACTGTCCTGTTGTTGTGTTACGCGGATACATGAACACCAACTAGCCACCCAAAGACATGACGCACTATCACTATGTTCCATACATACAGACAAAGAAAGGCACCACTTTGACTGGGACAAAGCACACACACATACTAAGACACTCAAGTACCTTCTTAGAGGAATGGTATTCTAACCAGAAGTCCATCAATAAACGCATCAATTTCGATCCTGTCTGCATTCTCTTGTTAAAATAACCGGGAATGACATCACCCACTTTAAGAAACCAAGACCTATAAATAGAGAGGTGGCACATACCACCAGCACTTCAGCAGATATTCTCACTGATGATGTCACCAAGTCATGATGGTGAAACTTCTGAAAACATGCCTTCAATCTCAGTGAGCTAGCTTGCACAGATATGAACTTGTTATTTTTTGTTTATTTGTGGAATTTAGGAGTTCTCTGTCGCTCACGTTTTGACAGATTATGATGTGAGGTGAGCTTTTCTATGTGTGTGGTTTTAATTAACAGAGGGATTCGACATTGATGTCATAACAGTTTGGGGCCTTGCCGTGTGGCACTTGGACCGACTTGAACAGATTTGAGATACAACAGGTCCCAGCAAATTCCAACTCATTGGAATTAGTGACTTTGATCTTCAAATAAAACCAGTGGGAAAATTCATTTAATTTTGTTACTTGTAGTTGGTTAAATGAAAAGTGAGGGAAATAGCTTTTAACATTACTAAAGAGTTTCCCAAATTTTCCAAGGAAGTTTAGAAAGACAGAAGGAGGACATTTTTTAGAATTAGCAAATAGGTTGGAATTGGGTTTAACCAGGGAGAAAAGAGCAGCTGAAATTGTAATGGAGTTGGTTAAGCACTTTGATGTATCAGAGAAATAGGCAACTGCAGTAGAGTTATAAAAACATAAATTGCAAATGTGGCAACTGGAGTTAGAAGATAAATAAAGGGACGGAAACAGAGAGAGAGATGGAAGAGAAAGACAGGGAAAAGAAAGAGAGAGGGGATTTGAAATTCAGAAGTTGGGAATTAGACAAGAAATTTAAATTAACAGGATGGAGATGAAGGGAGAATGTAGGGATGTATAAAACTAGGTTAGTAACTTGCCATATTTCGGTGAGAAAATTGTCAAACCCTTTTTTATTTCATTTGAAAAAATGGCGAGGCAGATGACCTGTCCAGTGAACTTGTGGGTAATGCTAGTTCAAACTAAGCTGGTGGGCACAGCTGGTGAGGTATGTGCAGCGCTGACAGATGAGGGATCAAGAGATTATCAAGATGTTGAATTGGTTATGTTGATTGGTTATGAATTGGTACTTGAAGCATATAGACAGAAGTTCAGAAAAATAGAGACGGAACCAGGTCAGACTTATATTGTGTTTGAAAGAATTAACCACAGTCATTTTGACAGGTGGGTGCTGGCCTTAAAAATGGATAAGACCTGTGAGGCTTGAAGGGAGATTAATCTGCTGGAGAAATTAAAAGACTCACTTCCAGAGATAGTAAGAATTCATGTGAATGAATAGAAAGTTCAAGAAGTGAGAAGCGCGGCAGAAATGGCAGGTAAATATGTATTGTGGCATGTGATGAAATTTAGCTTCTGGCAGGAATTTCATCCTGTGAGGGATAGAAATTGGGAGAAGGGACGATCACACATTACAAAGCGAACAGTAGTTCACAATAGTTTACCACAGGTGAAGAAAGAAGCCCAAGGGGGTTGAAAGGTGGTGAAAGGCCTCAGGTGCTCTCACGAAAAGGGAGTGGAACACTTAAAATTACAGTGTTGGTAGTTTAAGAAGGGCACAGGGTAAAAGTTGTTTTCACTGCAGTAAGCTAGGACACACCGTGCTGGGCGTTAAAGGAAGACACTTTGGGGAAAGATGTGGTAGAAGAGGCGAAGCCCAGTGGCATTAGTGAAACTGGTAAAGGAGAGCCCAAGTGGAGCTGAGGAGCTGCAGGAAATTGCACAGCCTAGGCAAGGGCTGGGAATGGAGGCAGTGCCCGATCTCTCTAAAGAATTCACCTCTGTAGATAAAGTTTACTCAGAAAGAACAGGGGGTGAAGGACAAGAAGTTATAATTTTGTGAGATACGGGATCTGCACAGTCTGTAATAGTTGAGAAGTGAGGCGCTGGAAAAGCACAACAGATCAGGCAGCATCCAAACAGCAGGACAATCGAATATCAGGCAGAAACCCATCGTCAGGAATGTGGTGGGGGGACAAGGGGGCTGAAAGATAAATACGAGGGGAGTAGCTGAGCTGGTGGGAGGGTCACTGGGGAGGCAATAAGAAGATGTAGGTGGGAGTGATAGTGATATGTCGGAGGGTAGGGTGGAGTCGCTAAGTGGAAAGGAAGATGGCTAGTTAGGGCAGTCCAAGATGGCAGTGCTAGGTTGAACAGTTGGATCTGGGAGAGGTTGGTGGAGGGGAGATTTGGAATTTCGTGAAGTCAGCGTTGATGCGATACAGTTTGAGGGTTCCAGCTGTCCTACCACCGATAGGAGTCCTATCACCCTCCTCTCCGACCTATGACCATCACACCCTCCCTGCATCTACCTATCGCCTTCCAAGCTTCCTTTCACCCAACTCCACCCTCACCCTTCCATTTATTTCTCAACCTCCTTGCCCCTCCCTTACCTCCCACTTTCCCGATGA
The DNA here is from genome assembly GCF_047496795.1 of Chiloscyllium punctatum. Classification (NCBI taxonomy): domain Eukaryota; kingdom Metazoa; phylum Chordata; class Chondrichthyes; order Orectolobiformes; family Hemiscylliidae; genus Chiloscyllium; species Chiloscyllium punctatum. The sequence goes on from NC_092768.1 coordinate 78,546,364, forward strand.
AGGATTTTTGCCTGAAACCTCAACGCTGCTGCCCCTCGGATGCTGCCGACATGCTGTGCTTTTCCAGTCCCACACTTTACAACTCTCATCTCCAGCATCTGCAGCCCTCACTTTCTCTCACCCTCTAATAGTAAGAGATGAAAGTTTTTTTTCACCCTTTATGGCATGTTAATCAAGAGCGTGTTAATTTGTGGAATGGGGACAGAAATTAAGCATTCCCTTGTGTAACATCAGGATGGAATGCCAAATCAAGATTAGGGAAGTAACAGTGACAGTGAATAACAGAGTGTCAGTTCCAGGAATACACTTTGTTCTTGGGAACGATTTAGCAGGAGGAGAGGTGGGATAGGCACCCCTTGTGGTGGAGAAGCCAAAGGAAGACTAGGGAATTGGGGAGTTAAAAAAAATTACCCAGGAATTTTTCCAGACTGTGTAGTAACAAGATCCCACTGTCATAAGTTACAGCAGGAAGGAAAAATGAACGAAAAAGATAAATGGGTTGATGGTCAGTGAACTGACCCCCTGTTTGATGTAACGGTGCAAGAAAACCCTGAACAGGCAGAGGATCAGGCAGGGGGGTTTAGTCCAGAAAGGCTAATGGACTTACAACAGATATACACACACACATTCACACACACATACACATGCACACACACAGAAAAGGAATCAAAATATATTGTTGAATATTATTAACTTAAAGATAGAATCATAAAGTTAAAATGGAGACCCCGATAGGTTACTGCAGAAAGGAAATGGGCTGAAGTGCACCAGATTGTGTTAGCAGCAACGGACAGTGTTACGGGTAGCTCATAAACTAACTGCTGGCGGTCACATAGGTGTACAGAAGACTCAGGCTAAGGTACAGAAGCATTTCCACTGGCCTGGAATGCACAAAGACGCTGTTATTTTTTGTTGTATGTGACATACATCCCAAATGGTAGGTAAGTAACAGGCAGTAATAAAAATCAGCACCTTTCTTGCCAATTCCTGCATTCGAAGAACCTTTCATTTGGTCTATGATTAATTGTGAGACTCCCCTTCCTAAAGTAAAAGTGGAAACCAATATTTGCTGACCATAATGGATGCGTCTACCAGATTTCCAGAGGCAATTCCATTATTGGAATGTTAAGGCAAAAAGGGAGGTGGAGGAGTTGGTATCTTTCTTTACTCGCTGTGGGATGCCCAGAGAGATTCAGTCAGACCAAGGGTCTCATTTTACCGATCAGCAGTTTAAGGAAGTCATGGATGGCTTAGGCATACAGCACCTCAAATCAAGGGCTTCCCGTCCTGAATCCCAGGGAGCCTTGGAAAGTTAGCATCAGACGCTGAAGACTATGTTAACAGCGTACTGTCAGGGTTGGCCAAATGATTGGGATAAAGGTGCCCCATTTAATTGTTTGCCATTCGAGATGCCCCAAATAAATCTACTCACTTTACTTCCTTTGAGTTAATATTCATACATGAAGTGAGAGCCTCTTTGAAATTAATTAAATATAAATTGACAGGACTCAAGTCGGAAATCTCACACCTGGATTATGTGTATGAGGTGAAGGAGAGAGTAGATGGAGTAGGTAAGTTTACTAAACAGTATCTGAAGAGCACAGCATAGAGTGAAGCAGGTGGCAGATAAAAGCATTGAAACTTTGACGATTTCCCGTGGGGATGACGTATTAGTATTGCCACCAGTGGTAAGAGATCTCTTCAAAGCCAGGTTTAGTGGCCCCTTTCAAATAAAAAAAATGTGGAGTCAGTTAAACTATCCAGTAAAGATACCAGAGATGGCAAAAAACTTGAACAAGTTTTTCATCCATTATCCACACAATTTAAGACTCAGAAACAGAGTTGTGGCCATATGAACAAATTGTGCAGTTTATCTGTATGATGTAGTGATCTTTAGCAAGTGATTGAAAGCTCACATGTTACAGTTGACAGAGCATGTTGAACGATTAAAAGAAATAAACCTGGTAATAAATTTAAAGGAAACAGAATTCGTGAAGGCAGAGGTGACGTTCTTGGGACATTACATTGGACATGGAAGGTTGACCCCATAGAACACAAAGACAAAGGGCTTTGAGGAATTTCCACGACCATGCTCAAAGAAAGAGGTGCTTCGATTTTTGGAACTGAGTGGATTCTATTGGAAGTTTGCTCCAAACTTCAGCAGCGTATGGGCACCACTGATGGATTTATTAAAGAAGGAAACAGAATTGTGGTGGACAGAACAATGCCAGGAGGCATTTGAGTATTTTAAAGCAGGATTAATCACCACACCATCTTTAGCTACACCAAATATTCTGAAACCCTTTGAAAATTGTGTTAAATGCTCGGGATATCGGGGTCGGAGATGTATTGATACAGAAAGAGGATGATGGCTACTTGGCTACTTGTCGAAAAAACTCAATATCCACCAGAAAAAAAAAACAAAATCTCCATTATTGACAAGAATGATTAAGCTTCACACTGGCCTGACAATATTTTAATGTGTATATGGCAAACAAATTGTCGGAGATGGTTGTGGACAACGACAAATCTCTCGCATTTTTTGGAATATTTAAAGACCAGAATATGAGACTATTTGATTGGAGTCTTACCTTACCGACTTTAACCTCACAAAATGTACAGGCTGTGGCTCCTACAATGTGATAGCAGATGGGTTTTCGCGGATTTAAAGGAAAAAGTGTAGATAAGATTTGACTTATTCCAGTGTTGCATTGGTGTGCAGAATTAATATGAATGATATAACTGAGACTAATACTTTTGTATTTCATAAAATTGGGATGAAGAATTAGAGGAAAAGGAATGACGCCATCTTTTCATTCTGCTGGTTCATTTTATTTTCTGAAGTGGGAAGATGTTATGAAAACAAAAACATGTATGGGCACTTTAAGACAGAACGGGTTTTGTTGAATAGAAATTAAAGCCACAGATGCCAGCTAAAGGTCACACTGTTCCACATGTCACCATTAGCTGAGAAATGGATACCTGAGTTTTGGTTGCTGTTTTGGCAGCCATTCAAATGCAACCAAGGAGTTTAAATCACGCTCAGGATACCAGAAACCAACAGAATTTGAATATTATTGTTTGGACACTTGGACAGCAATCAAATTATGAGATTATTGTATAATGGGGATTATATAAACCCAGCATTTTGAACACTGCTGCCATCCAACAGTCGAGCAACAGTAGGGCAGGAGTGCTAACTGGCCATCTCAAACACTCTCTATCAAAGACACATGTTCATGTAAACCTACTTGCAATTAAAAAAAGACCCAGGGAGATCAGCAGCTGAAAGAGTGAACACAGCGGGGAAGATAGAGACTGTGTTGTCTTGAGATTTTAATGTTTAATATGTGGGTTGTTGGAACAGGCATATTTTTACAGAGTTGGAGTCAGATAGTAAGTAGCTAAGAAAAGAGGGGCTTGTATTTGTGAATAGTTGTTGTTTAGTCTTCACTATTAAAGTTAAAAAAACTAACTTGCTAATTTTTGTTTAAATAGTGGAATGTAGGAGATCTGTGTCACTCATATTTTAACAGATTACAAGGTGAGGCAAGCTTTTCTGGGTGTTTGGGTTTAATTAACAGAGGGGTTCGACTCCACCTTGTAAATGTCCATCCACACTAACCCCATTTCCATGCAGTTGGCCCATACGCTTCCAGTCCTTTCCTATCCACACATTTATCCAAATATTTTTGAAATGTTGTTAATGTAACCCCCTCAACCACATCTGCTGGCAGCTCATCCACGTACCAGCCTCTGTGTAAAGAAGTTGCCCCTCAGGTTCCCTTTTATTCCTTCCCCTTTAACCTTAACCTGATCCCCTCTAATCCTCGAATCTCTACACCTTGGAAAACAGACTGAGAGCTTTAACCCAATCATACCTCTGTGTTTTTATACAGCTCTAAAAGGACTCCCTCAGTCTCTTACACGCTGAAGAAAAGGTCCTAGCTTGTCCAACCTCTCCCTATAACTAAGACCATTGTGTCCTGGCACATTCTTTGTAAATTTCTTCTGCACTCTTTCTAATTTAATAACATCCTCCCTATAACAAGGTGACAAAGCTGAACACAATACACCAAGTGCGGCCTTAGCAAAGTCCTGTGTAACTGCAATATAAGGTCCCAACTTCTATACTCAATATCCTGCCTGATGAAGGCCAATGTGCCAAAAGCCTTCTTCACTGCCTGTCTACCTGTGACTCCACTCTTAGAGAATCGTGCACCTGAACACCAAGGTCCCTCTGCCCACTGCACCCCTTAAGACCCTCCCATTCACCATGAAACTCCTACCTTGATTTGAGTTTCCAAAATGCAAGACCTCACGCTTCTATATTAAATTCCATTTGCCATTTCTCGGCCCATTAAGGTCCTGCTGCAATTTCTGATAAACTTCCTCACTGATCATGCTCCCACTTACTTTAGTGTCATCTGCAAACTTACTAATCATACCTTGTACATTCTCAACCAAATCATAGACAACAAACAGCAATGGACCCAGCCTCCGGTCTGACAAACATCCTTCCACTAAACCCTCTGCTTCCTCCCATCAAGCCAACTGTGTATCCAAATGGCCAGTTCCCCCTGCATTCTACGAGATGTAACCTTCCTGAGCTGCCTGCCATGTGGAAATTTAGCAAAGGCCTTACTGAAATCCATAGAGACTACGTCTATCACTCTGCCCTCATCAAACGTCCCGGTGACTTCATCAAAGGACTCCAACAAATTTGGGAAGCATGATCTCCCACTCACAAGTCTATGCTGACTGCTCCAAATCGAACCCTGTGTATGTAATTGGTGCAGACAATGGTATACTGTGCTTCATTGTAAGATGATTCAAGCACATAAGTAAATCCATCTTCCTGCTGTTGTAGAGCCTTGCTGAGAGAGCATTTGGTGCACTCTGTACAGATTTGATGTCCTTTGTAAGGAATGCTTCTCTTACCACAGACACCGGTGATGGTAACATGAGGATAGAGTGATTAAGCTGAGTGTTTAATTTGTAGAGCTGTGAGAGATGAAGAAATTGTGATGCTGAAACAGGAGGAGTGGCAGCGATCACTGATTTCCAAAAGAGACATTGACAGGGAGAGAAATTCCATACTTTACCCAGGATTGATTGGTTTGATTTATTGTCACGTGTACCTCAGTACAGGGAAACACTTTGTTTATGAGCAGTGGAGACAGATCATAGTAAGCATGGCCAGACAGATCATAGGGTGGAAATAGACTTGGACAGAGTAAGGCACACAGGTTACACTGAAAAGGACGTGCCCTAGACAAGGTTAACATGAACAAGATCACCATTATTTGAACTTAGAGAGTCCATTTATCAGTCTAACGTGACTTTCCTAATAGTTTACTTACCTAAATTAACTCTCCCCATGTTATTGTGCAGTCGGCGTGTGAACCCTGTACTGAACGTCAGGTTATTCACAATCCCCAACAGCAGCCACAATACCTTCCATCTGAAACAGGTAGCCATTCCCACCAGCTTCCTCCCTGCACAGAGAACACCAGGCTGTCTTCATGGAAATGGAAGGTGCGTTCTTGAGACTTCACACAAGACATATGGCTTCCCTCCTCACCACTAGAAAACCACGTTAAAGTCCCATATGTGTATCATAAACAACGGAGCCAAGAGGAACAACGTGGAACAGTCTGTCTGTGCAGCCTCTGCTCTACTTGTTCATCATGTTAGAGTATCATTTAGGAGACACTTAAGACTGCCGATGCTGGAGATCAGAGTAGAGAGTCGATTGCTGGAAAAGCACAGCAGGTCAGGCAGCATCCGAGGAGCTGGAGAATCGATGTATTGGGCATAAGACATTCATCAGGAATCAGCATCAATTACCTGATTCTGTCCCTGTGTAAGTGTACTGAGGTGGGAATGGCCTCCTACTGTTCCTGTACAAGTGACTCAAGGGACTGACTGGCTTCTTCCTCATCCAATTGGACAGGGCCAAGGGGTTGATTGAGTTACCCCTAGTTCCTGTTTGACAGCTCGATGTGCTGACAAGTGTGATGATGCTGCAGCTTTAAGAGGTTATTTTTATCCTGGTTTCTTTTCAGAGAGAGATTGATCGATCGTTACCAAGCTGGTTCGTTAAGACCACTTGAGTAAACAGCGAGAGAGGCCTTGTGTTTATTTTAATGCAGCCTGAATGGGTGTGGCCAGCTCTCACAGATTAGGATCTCTGAGTTTTGGATTCTCAGTAACATCAAAAACTATTGGGGTCTCCACAGAGTTGGAAGCTTCAGGGAATGTCTCCTGGCTGCTACTCTGTCTGAATTTTCTCTTGATGCTGTTTTTAATTCCTGGATTGGAGAAATGTTTGTGACAATCTGTGTCTGAATATTTCTTTTTGCCAAGGGGCTGTGTTTATGGGATTTCCGTATATTGGAACAGTTCATTAGTAATAGTTCCTAGATCTATTATTCTGTTAAGCTGTCAATACAATTACGTTATTCTAACTTCCTCTTTCTTTGGTTTCATCGTATCTTTCATGTTTAAGTAGATGGTGTTTTGCTTCACATCGAGTAGTCTGACCAGTCACATTGCATCTGGAACAGACACTTTACATTTCCATTAAAATAAGAAAACATAAAAGTCTAGGCTATTGCCATCAAATATTTTCGAGGGGCTCTGTTGTGGTCCATCATACTAGACTCTTTCTCTTCCTGGCTGGAGGCACTGAATGGGCCATCCCAGTTCATCTCCAGTAACGTCAATGGGCTGAACGACTCCCTCATATTCCTGTGAAACCAGAGTGAGGTGCTGAATGAACTCTTGTTTTACTGTGGCAATGTGCAGTGTCAGGCAGTGCTGGTACATGAATGTTACTGATACTTTAACAGCACAAGCCTCAATGGAGTCTGGGTCATGCTGCACATAGACACAGACCAATTCAGGAGCTGACCGGTGACAAAACATTCTGAACATTGTGGAATCTTCAGAGACCATCCCCACTTCTGTTCTTATATTGGGGAGGGTGGGGGCGGGGAGACATTGATGAAGCAGCTGAAGATGTTTATGAAGAGGAAGCTACCCTGAGGATCTTGCACAGAGGTGACGCAGGACTGAGATGATGAACATCTTCCTTTGTGCCATGTTTGAAACCAAACACTGGACAGTTCAGTCTGATTCCCATTAAGTCCAGGTCCTTGATGTCAACAGAAGGCAACCATTGTCTTGATATCAGGGACAGTCATCTTTACCTGAACCCTTGTCTGAAACTCTTTTGTTCGCATCAGTAAGCCATGATATAGGAGCAGCACTTGTTTTCTTCAAACGGGTGGGATTGAATGTCAGGATTTCTCTTCTCAAGAGTGTTCCAGGAGCTAGATGACTGAAAGTATTTGAAGAGGAAATAGATGGATATTGACCTGTCAGAGAGTTGAGGGCTATGAAGAATTGGGTATGAAAGAGGATTTGAGGCGAGGAGCCGATCAGCCATGATCTGAGTGAAGGGCAAGGCAGGTTTGGGGAGTGAACGTCATGCCCCCGTTTCTGATGTTCTCACATTCTGTTATTGGAAAGTTAGTGGGTGTTATTTTTATGAATGGTCTGGTATTGCATATTGCAGTCAGGGAGACCAGATGATTTTTTTTGAGCCATCTCTGGGTGAGGTATGTGGGCTGTATTCACAGTGAATCTGGGGCTACAACATGACCAACAAATGGAGCACAAGCTGCAGAGAGGGGAAGCTTTCTCAAGAGAGATGAGGGGCCTCTTTCATTCCCAGCCTGGATTTTCCAATTACATTTCCCAAACCATCTCAAACCGTGTGGGACAGTACTGAGGGACTGAATGGTCTCCTGCGTTTCTGTGCAACTGGTTATAGGAGTAAGTAGCCTCCAACTGCTCCTGTCTAGCAGGTTTGAGGGGCTGAATGGAACACAGGAACATGGGTCTGAGGAGCAGGAGTGGGTCTTTAGATACTTTGAGCCTTCTCCACCAGGCACTAAGATTGTGGCTGATCAGGTTGTGGTCTCAGCCCCACTTTCCTGTCTGCGTCCCATTGTGCATGACTCACTTCTCTGTCAAATATTTAACGAATGCAGCTTTCGATCAATGTGAACATAGAGACACGATAAACTTCCACTGACGAGGATTCCGACTTGAAAAGTCCTTTCAGAATTATTCATCATCCATCTTATAGAATCAGAGAGTCATGCAGAATGGAAACAGTCCCATTAATCCAATCTGTTCACTCCGATCAGATATCAAATCTGA